>NC_070638.1:16580190-16880190 GCF_947347685.1 Pleuronectes platessa | reverse complement strand
AGAAGAAGAAGAAGAAGAAGAAGAAGAATTTTGGAGGTCTCTTAATTGAGTTGAAATTGAGCTGCTTTGTTTGCCTCATGTACGAGTTGTGTTTTGTTGGCCTCTTTCAAGGGCCCTATAACTCCGTTAGTTTAGTTTCTTCATGATGTTGTTAAAACTTTTGGGAGAAAATTAACCTCTTTTAACTCTAAATTTGTGTTTTGTACCTTGACTTCTTGGTCCACGACAATATAGAGTCTATGTTCTGTACCAATCTCTATAAAAATCTCTCCAGCGGCTGTTGAATAATCACTCAACACAACAAATGTCGACTTTATCTATGATTATAAAGCTGTTGAGATATTTCAACAAGCGACAGTGTCACATCTGAAGCCACACGGCCAGCGTAACCGAAAATCAGATTTTACACATCTACTATAGCTCGTACTCAATATTTTCCTCGTAGCAACTGCTGTGGAAGTGATTTGTACGATTGTCATGCATTGAAATAATTTCGACACAAATGGGTACACTGCAAATGTGTCCTGTAAAACACTTTATGATCACTTACGCCACATCCTACATAACTCACGCTTTTTGACAGTGTCTACAGAATTATAATTGCTACAACTGGGATAAAGTCACTTCAGGACAGATCTTTAGTTGTCTTTTTCCGCCAGACTGACACCTGGCTTTTAATACGTCTGTGCAGGAGTTTCACAACTTTGGAACTTTGAAAGTAGGGGGTGTTAAAAAGTCAGGATTATTGAGGTTTGTGTCACCTGACGTCAGGGGCTGGAAAACTGGCAGCAGATCCCACATTTCCTCGGTATTGCACATTAAGGATGTGCAGCCACTACAATCATGGAAATCTGGGGTTACATGTGAAAAGCAGTCAAGGAAATAGTTACACATTCTACTCGGGCCACATTTCCATTTTAATTAATGGTTGGTGCTGAGCAAACCTACAGTTTTTTCTTCTCTGCTCCACATTCACACACTGCCGACGCTGGCATCGACAAGGCATCACGGTTCAGTTACAGTGTATCTATCCCCTAATGGCTCCTGAGCACTGACGCAATTAGGCTTGAGTACCTTGCTCCAAGACCACCGCCGCAGCTGCTGTTGAGACATGAGAAAGCCACGTTTGCTCATTGTTTCCTCCCACCTCCACCCAGCTGCTGCAGGGGAAACTGGAACAGCGACGTTCTGGTCACAAGCCCTGTTTGTCTAACCCAGCGATCTGCGGCTCGGAGATTAGTTCATCCCCTCCGCTTGGTGTTGCACCTGTCAGGGAGATCAGCTGCTGGAGAGTTGGAGCCAGAATCACAAACTGTTCACACAGATCTCTCGGTTGCGAATGCTTGGGCACTGGTTTGTCAGACTGCAGCAGGTTTTTCTTTACTCTAATCTAACCTTGGACGTATATTAGGGCGGATGACGCATCTCCACTTCCTGCCTTTTCAAAAATGAAGGCCACATATCCCATATTTGGAGTCAGAGTTTGTGCTGTAGTGATCAAGGCCGTAGCGAGGTCCCACCTATACACTAATACATGAGTCAGTCTCAGCTGATAATCATGAGGTTTTACCCCATCTTTAAAATATCAAATAAGTAGCGTAATTAAAACCAAACTTACCAAAAACTGAGCACTTATACATCACTCTGATGAGAACTGCCTAAAATGATAGAAACCATCTTCCAAAACAATGTCAAACCAAAATTGGTTTGACATTGTTTTGAGTTTTGAGTTTGGTCCGATACCCATTCGGTAACATGGAGAGAAAGAGGCTTTATGACCTATACTGCAGCCAGCCACCAGGGGGCGATCAAGACACTTTGGCTTTACTTTTTGGAAGCTGGCATGCCGACCATCTTTAAAAACAGTCAGTGAATCTCACCATAAGAGATGATTTTTTAAGTCTCAAGGCAGATTTGTGTCTCTCCTACACAAACTCACAGCACAGTTTCTTAGTTTAAGAAAACACGTGTACATTATTCCTATACCATGTACTCAGATAAGTTATAATGAAATATGTATTCAAGGTATTCGTGCACAGTTTTCAAATATTAAAGTACTACATTTACAAAACATAACTATTCGTTTTTTGAGTTAAATACCCTTACAGTGTTGATTCAGTAAATTAATACTCGAACCACTTCACCTTAAAATCTTGCACAAAACATATTGCTGTATAGGCATCCAATGTTGCATCCTGCAGACTGCTGTCCAGCTCTGCATGCTGCTGCCCTCTACAGGTCAAACTGGGGTAACAACGCCACATTTTGGACATGAAAAATCTTGTTCATAACGGAAATATTGATGTTGGTCTAATCTTTTTATTTTTCAAAATAAAAATATATATGTAGAGATCGAGAGGGAGGAGAGAATACTGGATTTGCAAAAAAACAATATCATACACAGTTTTTTAAGAATACAGTGTGTGTACATGAGGTGCTGGTTCTATACTCAGTATATTTTAATTGACTCAGTGTCTATAGTTGAATTTATGAAGAAGTTTGAAGCTATGCTGTCAGAATTTCATCGTTCAGCATGTTGGATGTTTTAAAATAGCTCACTGTGAATTATCGGTACTGGGATTTAAAATCTACTATTTTTAAACACCTCATGGTTTGACTAAATGAAAGTTACACTGATCCAAAGCCAGTTGGCAGTTTTCATGTTGTGGCCGACTGGAGGATAATTTTGTAGGTGATAGTTGAAGAAGAAAAAACGGGCATGTGGACTTTGCTTTGTAGAACATGCCTGAATCATTGCAGCCAGTAGTTGCGTATTTGACAATAATTTATAATAAGTCATTCATTCAATCATCTGTTAATCTATTCATCCTGCTCTGCTTTTCCAGAGTAAGTTGCATTCTCGACTCTTTTTCCAGAGTACAACAGGTAAGCGACAGGCCTTTCTACCATAAGACTAACAAACAGACACACATACACATTAATCAACTATTCGAAAGGTACCAAATAAAATAAGTTTTTATTTGGTTTACATTTCTACTTCATGGCGAGTTGCTTCAATTAATTTTGATATATAAGACTTGTTAAAATTTGTTCTGATGTGTCTGACATTCAAATGTTTATAGGCTGTGGATCCAATGGTGGATTGTGCACCGAGTAATACTGTCCACTAGGGGGAGACGGTGCAGTTTGTGTCCCTGTCCATCTTTTCAGTGCAGAGACTGGTTGGTTCATGAGAGGTTCCCATGGAGACACATCGTCAATTCATCATGTATGTGAATTATTAAGATTTACAATAAAATAAGCAAAAGACACTTGGACCAGCACTGAACATCAGTGTGAACATGTGTTTTTTTATAGTCATTTTGTTTTAATATTAATTAATTTAAGACTAAAGTGTTGGGGCTACATTTGGATAGTAACATAATTTACTTTTAAAAAGTTATATAAATGGAGCTATTTACTATCAGTACACATGAAAAATGTTTGCTGCTTAAATCTGAGGCTGTTGAGCTGTTTACCTTCTACTAGCTGGTTAATTCGCTCAAGTAAAACTAACTAACCAGCATCAAATAACTAACCTGTAACATGCAGTGCAACCACAATCACTGAACCAGAATGAAGAGAAATCCTCTGCTTACCTGTGTCAGCTTCTGTGGACTCTATCTGTCCATAAGAACAACCCAGTGTTCAACAGAGATTCAGATGACAAGACCATTCACCCCACCCCACAGGATGAACAACATGACAGCTCCCCAAAATGAAGCCAATGCGCTCGATTACCACCTGGTGGATGGCTGCAGTATAGGTCATAAATACTGCCTCCTCAAGGTTAGTAGATTGGACATTGATTAAATAAAAGTTAAAGTACATGTCAACATTTTTTTTCTGTCATTTCAGGTAGTTCTTATAGAACTGATGATATCGTTTTTTATGGTTTGTTTTAATTACATACAGCCTGAGCTCCACACACACACACACTCACACACACACACTCACACACACGGTTCAATTTTTTGTGACGTACTTAAATTTTAAATGACGTTTGAAGCTGAACATACAATGAAAGTGTTAGTCTTTTTTTAGAATATCAACACTTTCTTGTGGTAATGGAAAAAATTGCCCTCGATCAAATGTGAATTTCTTTAATTGTTCTTATCCCGCAGACAGAGCAACTTGGTGATGAACCCGCTGCCGTGAAGTTTGTGGTCACCAGGTGAATTTAAGTCCAGTATCCGTTCTATTTTCAGCTCCGATTCGGTGGTTCCAGCTTATCTCTTAATGGCAGCCTGCTGTTTGGTGCTGAACAGGTAGCGTGAGTATTTTTAAAGACCTGATTCTTTTCTCATGGGCTTTGATTTTAAGCTGTAGGCAAGAGAAGAAAATCTCCTCTGCAGCTGAAGCTTTGACAGGCCTTGATGTCCCCCTCAGGGAAAAATCTAGTTTTCAAACATGTTAACATGTCCCTCTAGAGATTGTTAATAGCATTTTTTTTATGATAAAAGACATATTGTAAGTGAAATAATAAGTCAATCCCATAACTGAATATCCATCTTGACACTACAATAACCAAATGCCAAGTCAGACAGCCAGTGTTTCAAACCTAAGAAATCAATCCTGTCAACATGTGGGTGGGGCTCACTAGCTATAAAAAGGGCTTTATATTCATAGAGCCCAGTCATGAAATGAGGAAGGAAGGTGTAGAGATATATTCAAATCATTTTAAGGCCATGGGGGGAATGTTTCATGACAAACCTTTTAAATATGTAACTTTACTTGAGGCTCCTCTTTCATTTTAAAAGCATTTCATCTTTTTGCTTCTTAGCCTGGAACCTCCTCATCCAGAGATGCTCTTTCATGTAGGAAAGACTCTGAGAAACACAGGTGTTGTGAGGAAACTGTTTCTGGTTGTGGAGTCGGAGTTGTCTTCTTTTGAGATTCCTCCATCAGTGTGTAGAAACTCAGATGCCTGTTGTGTGTGTCCAGCTCGTCCTGAAGCTCTTTGTTCCCTCTGTTCTCCTTTTCTTTCGCGAATACTTTTTGTCAATGTCTGTGTGGTTCAGAGCTTTCTGTTTGTCACAGGTTTGAATAGCTGAGTGTCTGGTGAGATGCTGCGGAGTTGATCGGAACTGAATGACATCCGAGACACCCAAGATGTGTTTTTATCAACAGCCTGTTTCCACATGTGCAAAACTCGACTCCCTCTCTTCAGGGTCTGCAGCTTTCTGAACTTGAACAGATCCAAATACATTATTTTCTGATATCTACTGTCAAACTAAAGGCAAAATGTTTCGAAGAAATATCTCCAGCGTTGGGAGGCGTATCACTGGAAGACACCAGATCCGAGGGCCTGGGTCAGTGAACGTTTCATTGAGGAGATGCAGCGCTCATCATGGCCAATCTAAGAGGCTCAGCTGAGTGTGTGAATGACGCTATCCCCTTGGATCACAGAAACACCATTATCAGGGCACACTGACATCACTCAGCCCTGCACAGCACACCACCGGCCTCCTCCTGCAGCACAGTCATTGTGTTCATCGTTCAGCCCATTGTCTGTGCGGGGGCATGCCGGACAATGTCGCCAATCTCTGTCCAAACCATGATCCAACGCTGCTATTGTGAACCCGTCCATTTTCCCACTTAACCACACGACATGGTGTTCCTGTGCGAGAAGAGGGGGGTTGTTTGGTGTCCGCCGTTCTGCCTGGCACTGGGGTCGGGAATGTGAGGAGGGCACAGATTATTGATCTGTCACTCTGGTGATGGAAGCTTGATGAGCAGACATGTGGACAAGCTACAAACACAAAAACCATGTGACAATGTAAGTGGGTATCACACTGTGGGAGCCCCTGCCTGTGTGCTGTCGGGTCCTTGCTGCTCTTCTGCCTTCAGCCTGACATCAGGATATTATCTTCACTCACAGGATCACTGAAGCATTTTTTTGAAGCTGGATTATTTTTTACTTGAAGTGGACAGAGGCTCTTCTGCAGAATGATACAACAATACCAGGCAACTGTGGGATCTTACAAACTTTTACTACAAGACCATTCCACAAAGATTGTTTTACCAACAATAAGGTGAGTTCATTGTTTTCAGAGAAGCTGAGCACAGGATGTTTTAGCTCATAAAATTCACCATAAGAACGACCTTTATAAAAACGATTCTATTTGGCACCAAAGTTTGAATTCTGTTTTTATGTTGTGCTCTGATCATCAACACAAATTCTGCACAATCTTACCAGGTCACTGTGTTTTCGGGCCGGCTGACCCGCCATGACTGAGATGCAGGCATTCTACCACAATGTGCGTCGGCCTGCGGGCCTCTACCTGGAGCCCGCCTTGATGCAGAGACGTGTCCTGGAAGACCAGGTGGAGCTGTGGTGGTTCACAGAGCCACGCCGCTCCTTGCTGTGCTACTGTGCCTCAGTGGCCCTCATTATGGGGCTGGGCCTTGGCGGTGTAGGCCTCCTCTCCACAACCAAGAGCTTGTCCGGAGAGTGGAGGCTCGGGGTGGGCACCACCCTCTGCCTCTTGGCCCTCGCTGTTTTGCTCAAGCAGCTCCTCAGCTCTGCCATCCAGGACATGAACTGCGTGAACAGCCGGCGTCGCATCGACCTTTTGAAGAGCGGCGGGAGGGCCGACCCGGTGCTGATTCTTGCTGTGGGGTCAGCAGTGATGCTCTGTGGGACAGTGCTTCTCTGCATGGCCACAATTGGCCACCGAGTATACGACAGCAGGGAGATGTTGGTGTCTGGGCTGGTGCTGATGGCTGCTGGGATCGTCATGGCAGTGACTGTGGCTGTTTATGGTGTGATTATCTACCTTAAGAAAGAAAGGGAGCAGAGGAGGAGGAGGATGATGAGAATGAGCAGAGCCAGGAGGCTGGGGAGTCGAGCCGCCCTGGTGTTCAATGTCTCAGGGGGACAGACGAGCCAAGTGCGGAGAGAGATGTCCTCCAGCAGAACAAGTCTGATCTGAATGAGCTTAATGTGCAAAAACATTCAGAAAAAGGTTTAATCATCTGGGAAAGGAAGAAAATATTAAATGTAATGTGTGTTCAAGGAAAGTACAAATCACAGAGATGTGCAGGATTATCAGCACCACATTGTAGACATCAGAGCTCCTTTGTTCTAGTCCTTTTGTTTTCCATTATCAAAACAAACTGGCGACTGAGGATTATCGTCAACTCAAATACCTGCACATTAAATGTACCAGAGCAACAGTCTGTTGTCAGCAATGACTCAGAAAAACATTTTGTTGACTGAGATTCTCAGAGGTTGAAAATAAACTCAGTAAGTGTTCACATCAAATCGAAACATCACTGTGTTAGTTGTGTTTTGTGAGTTTCTTTATCGCACACTCAAAGAACCAGACTGGCAACTTACATAAAAAATGAGTAATGGTGGAATTTCAATCAGAATTTATTTATTAATGAATTTCGATATCTTTTCTATGTTTACATTAATACAGTGACGTTTCTACCTCTTACACATGTTCACACACTCAAACATTCAAATAATGTCAAAATGTTTCTCACTCTGTTAAATATCAAAATCTAAATATCAACATGTCAAATCTTGGCAATCAAGATTTATCAGCAGCAGAGCAGGAACAGCTTTGAACTGCAGGGTGCAAATGTGTCATTATACAAATGGATATGAAACTTACTTATTACAGATTTAAGCTTTAATTTGAACAACTTCTACTCTGCATCCATGGAATGATTGGTGATTATGTGACAGACAACATTGTGATTTATCAGATCTGTGAGAAAAAAGCAAATGCAACAAACTGCAACGTATACAGTATATAGGCAAAAAGGATTGCAGCAAATCCTGTGTGCAGATCATCTTAACTCAAATGAACTCAGTGACAAGCAGTAACATTTTTCTTGAAATGAAAATAAAAAATAAATCATAATTCAGAGACACATGTTTGTTTTCTTTCTTTTTTTTCCCATCTATTCTTTTCTTTAAACTTTCACTTTCTGTTGTGACATGTTTATATTTTTGATCTGTTTTGGCGTCCAACAGTTAAAGGTTCAGTGTGTAGAATATAGTGACATCTAGTGGTGAAGTTGCATGTTGCAACTGAATACCTCTCACCTCACCCTCCCCTTCCAAAGATGAAAGAGAACCTGTGGCAGCTTTCAGTTGTGATAAAAACTCAAAAGGTGTTTAGTTTGTCCGGTCTGGGCTACTGTAAAAAACATGGTGGTCTCCATAGAGAGGAAATATATAGTATTTAAACACAAAGGGCCCATTCTAGGGTATAGAAAACAAATTCTTGAACAATTTAAAAGATTACGACATCACTAAGACTATTTTTTGTTCAATCTCTTCCAATAGAATAGATGGGTGCCATCGCTCAAAATTTACAATCAAGATTTCTCTATGCACAGTGCTTTTTTAAAAGGTGTGTCTATAATGTGTTATAATTAGTAAGTAGTGCAGGACTGAAATTAGTCTTTATCCCATCACCCTATTGTGAACTGCAGATCATCGTCGCTGTCCTCTGTCCCCTCCTCCTGCTCCACTCTCTCTCTCTCCGCCCTGTGTCTCTCACTGGTCTGGATGTAATTGTCCTCGATGAAGCCGTCATCATCTTCATCCTGCCCACTCTCAGCAGTCCCTCTGACCATTCCCATTCTACCCGGCACGTTGCTCGGGAAAGACACATCGTCCTGGCCGTACTGGCTGACCCCATCGGCCTCGTGGAGCAGGGAGTGTCTGTAGCTGGCGATGAAGCGGTGGAAGAGGCGAAGCTTGACAGCCATCACGATGAAGAGGGACATGGTGAGGACCGTGCCCAGTCCTGCAGCCAGATAGGACCACTCCAGTGACTTTGAGCCCCAATCTGGATCGACTGCCCCTGGAAAACCAGCAGGGAGAAGAATGTACTGCATCAAGGACAGAGACAGAGAGGTTGACACCAAAATGCTTCTTGTAAATGAGGAGTTACAGAGCTCAAAGTTCCTCAGACACACCTGATTGCAACAGTGGGGGTGATGGTAAAATCCCCATCAACATTCCTTTTGTCACTTACTCTGAGTTCCATTAATGTTGCTGTTGGTGGGATCCTCCTCTACTAGAAGACGTCTCTGAAGGCCTCTGGGCTCCACATCAGATACATAAGAGGGACGGGCCTCAGTGACAGAAGCTCCACAGAGAAACAACAGCACAACGATGTTGCAGCTCCACACCCCCATCTCTCCTTCTTGCGTCTAAACCTAAACAAGTAATTTAATCAATAGAGTATATTATTTATATATATAAATTGTCTTTATATATTGAGTATCATGAAAAGTGTGTTCGTCTCCAATCTCTTAGTGCAATTGCTTCATAACAAGAGATGCATTCAAAGTCAGTATTGAGAGGAGGAAAATTTGTCATTTGTTCTGGATATCTTTCTATTATATTATTTATTTCTCTGCACGGACTCCCTTGATGCCTGAGGAGCGGGACAATATCCTGACAAGCTCAGATATTATACTGATATATGGCGTTGGTCAGTGCTACTGGCTTATTTATGGTTATAGAGTAGAATTGGAAGTAGAGTGGCAGCTACCAGCCTCCTCTCTTGTGGAACAGGTTTTTGTCACAATCTCTACATCACATCAAACATTCCTCTTTCCAAACTCACCAGTCGAAGCAGATGGCCGACCACCCTGAATCTGCTTCTGAAAGATCTTTCCTTCCGTTAGACGAGAGTTTTTTTTCTCTCCACTGTCGCAAAGTGTTTCTTTATCGAACTGTTGGGTTTCTCTCTCTGACTGTGAACTCTCGACCTTCTCTGTGAAGTGCTTTGAGGTCATGTATGTGTTCATTTTTACACAAATAAAACTGAATTCGCTAGAAATTACTTGCCGTGATTTAACTTGAATTTAATTCAGAGAAGAAGATAGAAAAGATATTTGTTTAGGTTTTTATTAATATAATAAATTGAGTAGAGTGTTTATCCCTTTGTTATTTCAGGTGCATATTGGGTTTTTTAGATTCACTTGAGTAAAGGCTCTGAATACGTCGTCTTCCACCACATGAGATTATGAGATGTTGAGGTCAAGGGATTACCCCTTTATTAGAAATTACAAGTAAGGGGTTAAACAAATAAAATAGTAATAGATTTATGATGTATAACACTTACTAGCCAGTAGTCACTTCTCGTTTGCCACAGGAAAGTACATGTTCACAAACCCTTTGACATAAACAAAAATACTCTGAACTTTATGATCAGCTGTATTTCACACAGAAGCTGTCACATGATGTTGAGGAGTTGCCCTCATGAACTTTTCTTAACTAAAGTCCTCACCTGCTTACTGGTTAACTTTAATCATAGACTCACACATGTTATGTTGATCGTCCTGTATTGGAATGTCAGACAGTATATATACACCGTGTGTCCTTATTGTAAATAACACACACAGCTAACATAAGAAGTAGGTGGTAGTGTGATAATAGCCGTGCTTGAGGTCATTTGACTTCTCAAACTCTTTCACACACATTGCAGAGCAAATCATAGTATGTCTAAATTGTCAACTCACACAATCCACAGCAACACAATCCACAGCAACAAGTAAAAATCGTCTAAAACAGCTCACCTGTGTGTTGTCCGACAGAAAAGGTGTTTCCCTCCTCGACGTCTTACTGGTGTTTTGTCTTTTTCTTCAACTCCTGCTGCAAAGAATTAACAACCTGCTTGGGCAAAGGTTGCAGGACAAGCCATAATGTCACCCTCCTCGCACATGCCTTTAAGACTGAGATGTTAATGAGTAACTTTATTGGGTTTGTCATTATTCTTCGTTTGTAACTTAGATCGCGATTTAAAAAAAAGAAAAGAAGATTATTATTATTATTATTTTAGTTATCAAAGAGATGTCAGTGGAAGTTATTACAAATTTGCAAAGCACTCGAGAGCGCCTGCATGATGAGATGTTGCATCTGTGCTCTGAGACCAGATAGTGGCAGTGTAATCACATCAGACGTGAAGCATGAGCGCTCCATGCTGCCAAAGGCATCAGTTTACTTATCAGATTTTACAGAAATATGGATGTGGTTACAAAATATATAAAATACAAAAAAAACTCTGGCTGAACTGAGCTGACAGAAAGTCATTTTTTTGTATTTGTCGGGGGGGGGGGGGGGGGGGGGCTTGCTTGAGTTCTGCTGCTTATTTTAAACTGTGAAGACTATTTCTTCTGGTGATAATTTATGAGGAGCCCACTTCACAGATCATATAATGTGATGTCTAGTTCATTGTTATGTATTTGTTTGCTTTGAATGTATGATGTCATGTACGATGACTCACTCCTTGACGATAAAAACATTTGAAACCAAAACTCTGTCTGACCATACTTCCACATTTTTCTCTCATAAAAATACCTTTTTAAAGCACTTTCCATTTAAATTACCAGCTCAATGATGGTGCTTGAATAAATCCATTGTATGATTCCCGGTGGCCCCAGTGTCATTTATTACTGATGCAATTTCAAGCAGCTCTCAGCTGATCCCTCTTTATGGACATTCAACTGGGAGAGGTCTGGAAGTCATGTGCCTTTAAAGAATATAAAGAATTATGACACTCAGGGATGGATTATCATCAGCACTTCATTGAAACACATTACATTTTTTATCTCCAGGAAAAGTGCAGCCACATGTGAGCACTTAATATTGGACCTACATTTCTAAAGCTCATCTTAAAATATGATAAAGGCTAATGCTACATATTGGATTTCTCTTCAATCTTTTGGTAAGAAGTGAAGGAGAAACAATTCCTGTGCACAGAGGCAACATCCTTAGGGCAATTTGACCCTAACCCTTTCCTTTTTTTTGAAAGCTGAAATACAATTTTGAGCTGTGCAAATTTAACAAGACTTTTTAGTATTAAGAAAAAGTGCATAATTCTACTTAACTTGTGTATGATCCCTTAGTTCCCTCCTAAATCAGCTCCAAATCAATGCAAATTGCTTTATGATGCTCGGTTTTGTGCCAAGCTTACAAAGAAAGTAGGAGTATTAGTAAGTAATTAGAGACTGATTTGAAATGGCTTTTGAGACATGTTGATCATATTAGCTCCAAAAATATTCATTGACTTTCATTTTCAGACGTGACGTTTGTTGCCTAATGAGTAGTTTTGAAAAGCTCCTATTGGGAAATGTTCATCGATCTCCCTACACGGTGCTGGGCTTCCAGAAAAGACACAGACAAGACACTGTTGGAAAAGAGTTCCAGCGATGCTGCTGAATGTTTCTCTGCAGAGAAAGATTAGGAATTCACAGCAGCAGCGGCTCTGAACTGACTGACTCTAAGTCTCACTGAACCGTCTAATCCTTTTCTCTTAAACTCTTCAACCGGCATCAAACGGCGTTAAAGAAATGGAGGAACGGAGAAATCCTGCATGATCGGAGCTGCTGAGCCGGATCACACAAACATATCTGCAACAGTGGAGACACTCGTAGAACAGTGCAAGAGAGCAAAGCCATTAAACCCATTGGAGGAAAAATTTGACCAAGTCCTGTCACAGCTAAGAATAAGGAGGACTCAACTGGAAAAGTTCAATAATAAGAATAGAGATAAAAGACCAGGCATATCCAGCTGGAAAAAAGTGTATTTTTAGGAGAGACTTAACAGAGGACACCATCTCAAACAGCCTTATTTCCTCAGGAAGTACTTTCCAGAGTCTTGGGACCCTGATGACAGCAGACCCTTGCCTGATGGTCGCAAAGCTTTGCAGGGGTGAATAGGAAAGTGAAAGATCAGAGATATAACCTGGGGCCAGACCGTGAAGAGCCTGAAAAGTAGTCAATAACATTTTTAAATCAATACTAAAACATACAAAACGATGAAAGAGGCGCGATGTGATCTTATCTCTTAGTCACATGCTAAAAGCCTTGCAGCTGAATTTTGTATAGACTGCTGTCTTTCTTTTTTTTTCTGTTTTTTTTCTGTTTTTTTCTTAGTAAGAACAGTGAAAAAGGCTTTTGTGGTGATCAAGACGCGATGTAATAACAGCATGTCCGCTCATTTCTGCATCACTAAAATTTCAAATGGATCGAAGCCTCAAAGAAGAAAAGCAGGCAGGGACAGGTAATAGGCAGATTGTACTCAGAAATACAAATATTGATTGGAAAGCACAATAGACAGTCTGGTGGCAGAGCATAGAGTATAGAATAAATATAGAAATGACGTTATCGATCGTGACTGAGCTGAACAGCTCAGACTTGACAGTGCTTTTCGTAAAACACATAATCCTAAACAGACATGCCCCTTCGTACCTGTCTGATCGGCCCCTTACTCTTTTATTCCATCCTATCCTCTTTGCTTTCAGAATATGGACGATGAAAATACATATGCTGGCTGAATGACCTTGTGTGTCTGACTCTGAGGCCTTTGTATTAAACTTAAACATGCGTCTTCGTGCCCTCCCTTAGTGGCTTTTCTCTTCATCTAAAGGCATTGTCTGCTACATTTCTCCTACTGGTCTGGCAAAACTTTAATCAATGCATTGATATGGACTGCAGAATCCGTTTTCCTGCAGACAAGATTAAACTTCCTGGAAACCTCTTCATCTCTCTGACCATCTGTTCGTTTGAGATTTTAATGGCACCTGAACATACTCTCAAAGAATAGCTGTGTCTCTCCATTCTGGGGGAAGGTTTTTATGGGGGGGTTAACCCTTTACAGATTGTAAAGCCCATTGAGACACATTTGTGAATAGTCTTATTTGGTTACACAAATGACTTGATTTAAGTCATAATTGCGGTACATCTTTTGAGCAGTTTCATCATTAAGACTTTTCTTGTAGTTAATCTATTCTCTTTTTCATTTAGTCGGTATTCTCTTGCTCAGGCTGCACAACGTTTGCACAGAAGGTGTCAGCACATGTCACCTACTTTAAATAATAGATCATTGTGTATCTTTAGTATCTCCGTTCAGGCACATCAGCTTCACTCAAAACCCATCAGCAGTAACTGTAGCAACCAAGGTAGCACTGACATTACCAGATGTTCGCCAGAGGGTAAAATGGAGGACGTCACAGCCTTGTAAAGCAGACTTTCTTTCATTGTCCTCTAGGACAGAAGAAAGCAAGATATATTATATGATACCTGGGTTGAAATACTCTCTTTTCAGAGAACAGCTTCAGATTAGAGGAGGCATTTAAATTGGTTAGTCTTTTAATCAAGTTTCTCTTCGCGTCAATGTGTCAATAAAATGCTTCCGTTTGAGATGTCTTGGTCTCCTGATGCTCCCCCTGGCAGCGAACACTATTTCAGTTTTAGATATTATTTGTGTGAGCAGCATGTGCGTCAAAATCCAAATCTTTAATGCAGCTCACAATTTTGAGGTGTAACTTGTTTGTTGCTGCTCCATCATTTGTTGCCCTTGCATCTGCTTTTATCATTGCACAAGTCCATCTTTGGCTTTAAGAAGCCAATTATATTCATTCTCCTCCAAGAAGATGCAGGAAATTGTATCAATCACTGAAAGGGTAGCATTGCTGCGTCATAATAAGATTTAATCATTTGATTAAAAATGCCTTGAAGTTCTTTCAAGAATTGTGAATAAATCAATCTCTATATTCCTAGAATGATTTGAAAAACCACACCAACAAACATGAAGAGACGTTGTGTGGAAAATAAACTGAAGGCTCGGTCTTGGTTTCCTCTGTGAAAGGTGGTACAGCTGGAGACTCTGGACACCTTTGTCCACACATTTACAGAAACTGGAATCATCAACATCCCTCCTAACATTGACAGATATAATCAATTAAGGTTTTGTAGTATTTTATAGGTAACTTGTACACACACTTGTGAACATATTCTCAGATGAGGCCCTTTATGCTGTACTTGAAAGTTTTCATCTTTAAAGCACATTTAACACTGCTGAAATGGGAACACAACATTTAAATCAGTAAATTTTCCTTTTATACAGATGCACAAGTGAAATTCCATCGCAAGTTCTTCAGTAGATACAGATCACAGAGTGTTCGTGGGGACACCGAAACGCAGCTGTCTCATTGTTTTTCTCTATACGTTATGTAATATTATACTGACATTTCTGACACTTATTGTTTTGATATAAAGATGAAAAATATCCACCAGAATGTTTATGCGTTACTATGCATTGTGCTATCAATTCTGCAGCAGCAATGCAGAAGCTGGTTTGTGATGGTTGTTTTTTCAAGGAAGTACAGGAACACTGTTAAAATGTCTTTTCAGTACGCTGGACCACAGTGTCACACACGTCTTAGATGTTGGGCTTTTAACCGTACGGACATTTTCCGTGTCTTCCAAGACTGCAAAT
Source organism: Pleuronectes platessa (assembly GCF_947347685.1). Lineage (NCBI taxonomy): Eukaryota > Metazoa > Chordata > Actinopteri > Pleuronectiformes > Pleuronectidae > Pleuronectes > Pleuronectes platessa. Next base: position 16,864,934 of record NC_070638.1, on the reverse strand, counting down.
TTAACTATTACAAAAACAGTTTGGGTTCCTTGTTCTGTAACCTTGATGAACGGAATGTAATGAGACGCAGCCACAGTGGCCCCATAAGACCAATTGTGAGCCACAATTGGTGGTGAGGTCACTGTTAACTCACTCTTTAGTTACAATGGCTCCTGTAGCTGCTTTATATATTCCTAGTTCTGGCATTTTGTTCTCAAAAGCTTTAATAAAGCTCTCCCGGGTTAGACCAGTTCCCCAAAGGTGGAGCCAAAGCACCCCGAAACCTGATGACTGACTCATGATTGGTCGAACTTGTCCTTTGCTGCCACGGCTCCATCCCCCGATCACTACTGCACAGACTCTGGCTCCAAATGTGCAAGATGGCAGCGTTTGTATCCAAGGGTTTTCAAGCTTAATTTCTGGATAGTGGGGGGAAGTGGATTCACAGCGATCATCTTGATATACAGTGTGTCACAACAGTCCATGGTTCAGACAGCAAACTTGTTAACTCAGTAACTTTTGTTCAGCAACAATAGACCCTTTTCACTGCAACCATTTTGACATGAAATCACATTAATTAAGGCTGTGCTCTATTTAGATGAAGCCTTTAAGCCTAGTAGTTCTCCGGCACAATCATCATCCAGTGTCAGAGTCAGATATGCCCGATCATTCACCCCAGCCTCCGCCAGCACTTATTACATGGAGATTTAAAAGTTATCCCCTGTCAGATGAACACACACATGAATAATTTCGGTGAGGAGGTTCTCATCACACTGTTGATCCTCTTCACAAATCCCTGGGTCCCTGTGAGCAGAATGTATGCAACAAAAGAGGGTGTTGTTGTCCAGGCTCAGTTCTTGTTCTTTGTTTATCCCCCGCATCTTCCCCGGACGCACGTGGAGCCGTCCATCCTGAATGCAAGCCGGAGCACAACTCTCACCCCTCCACATTTGTTGCCTTTGCATGTGCTTTTATCATTGCACAAGTCCATCTTTGGCTTTAAAGAAGCCAATTATATTCATTCTCCTCCAAGAAGATGCAGGATGACTGTTTTCCGTTCATAAGCGGACAGTTGTGCTGAAACACCTTGGCCACGAGAAGGATAGAAATTCAATGCGTGATAGTGATGACCCGAGGCATGAGAGTTCAGGGCCTTCCTAGCGTGTGATTGTGTTGTTCTCAGCAATCGATAGTGGTTATTTTTATAGTTTAAGATAATATTTTCTCCACTCAAGCGCCACAATCACCCAGGGTCACAGTCCTTCCCTGGCAGCAAAATGTGCTTCCACATTAACTGGCTCTCTTGACCTCTGGCCTGCTGGTCCCATTATTTTGAAACAAGTGACTCTAGCTGAACCTACGATGGACTCTCCACCTTCACACTGGTGACGGTGGCTGTGAAGCATCTCTGAAACAGGCGCTCAGGGTCCGGCGGCTGGTTGTCACAGTCCAGCTTCCTGGTGAAGTGTTTCCTGAATCCCTGCGGACCAGAGGCACGGGTCGCCCTCGAATGGCTGGACCCCTCGCTGGCATCTCCTTTGGAAAGCAAACGGACGATTGCACAAAATTCAAAGTTGTGAAATCACTTACATCCTGAACGACAAAAATAAAAAATGGTATTTAAATCGTGAAAATGCTGCTAGTTGCAAAGATTTATCTTTACTCAGGACTTTCCGGAGGTCCTCGTCCATCTTTAATTGTGACCTTAAGACAGTCAAGACTCACACTAACCTGGTACCCTGAGGGGTAGGCCGTTGTCAAGACGACTGGGTTTGGAGGCGATGAAGAGGTAGCAGAGGACACACACCGTGATCAGAAAGGCAAGGAGGACCACCGCTGCAATGGACAGACCAACCAGTGCTCCGATACTGAGAAGAGAGGAGAAGAGAAGAGAAGAGAAGAGAAGAGAAGAGAAGAGAAGAGAGGTTTAAATTGTTTTCTTGATAAATAAAAGAATACAAAAAGACCAAAGATCAAATCTAGTCAGATGTTTACCTCTTCACACATGCACACACAAGTATACACAGACAAAAAACTAAATTAGGGGATTTACATCAGCACTTAAGACTGGAGTAGTGGAGGTAAGTGCTGGATCTCAAGGGAATATCTGTGAGTCAGGGCTTGAGGAAGGTTTTAAAATTTCCAAAGCCAAGCAGACAAACAGTAAAGAAACAGCGGCAGTTTTAGGAAATTCTTAAACTTAAACTGATCAAAGGAGAATGAGTTACCACTGCAGCATCTCCCATTAAGTGACAAAATGAGTAAAACAAAAAAGAATAACAATGAGATCAATTAAAGAGGAAACGAGACACTTTGTTGTCCAAAGTAAATGTCTCTTACCTCAGCCACCACATGTATCCGTACTCATAAGGGAAGAAACTGTTGGGATCATCGCAGCAGTATTTAACATCATTGAAGCCGCAGCAGAAGGCAGCGGCAGCGGCGTTTCCAGGTTTGGGGCAAGAGAAGCTGTCCACGAACGCACCGTCAGTGCTGTGGTAACTGCTGCAGTCAGCGCTCATGGTTACTCACACACACACAGAAAGAGAGAGAGAAAACCAAAAACACCGGGGTCCGTGGACTGAGGCGGAGAACAGATCACACCATCATCACATCCTCAGAGAGAAGTGCGCTTCCACCCGCGTGTCTCAACATCCGCTGCGTGAATGAGCCGCACAGTACAGGGACGGAGGAGGAAAACTTTCAGTCTGCCTGGCGCTCTCTCTCTCCCTCCACCTCCACATGAATATACCCATATGTATGTATATATTAATATATAAAGAGCTATACTTATACACATCTCTCCCTCTGTCTCTATATATTCACATGTATGTATTTATGTATAGGTTGATACAAATATATGGCGACATGCAGAGGAAGAGGGAGAGGGATATACACATATTAGGGAGTTACATATAAACGTATTTATTGATGAGTGTTTGTGTGTGTGTATCTGTGTGTATATATGTGTGTGAGTGTGAGTGTGTGTGTGTGATAATGAAGGTGGACCATGATTTACTTTGTCAGTTTTTCTTATACCTGTGGGCGGAATGTAGAAAAAAGGCTAGTATTCAGTCCTTGCCTAGACCATTATGATGAAAGCAGAGCAAGCTGTGATCAGAATTTGATTTATGTGATTTGATCCTTCCCAGTGGTGCGGTGCAGGTACATGCAGGTGCATCCATTTTTCTTTCAGCAACCACTGAAAACAAGTCAGCCCTTATTCCAACCCATTTTGTTTTAAATCAAATAAATAAGCCTGTGACTAGAAGGCTGAGTCAAAAGTTGGCATCTTGAGCCGTTTTTGTTTGTTTTTTTTAATTCTTTTTTTTGGTAAACATACATTTCATGATAAAGTAAATTAGAAGAGCAGCGTAGAATACATCACATTTCAATTGCAGGCATAATCACAGTTAATGTGTTGAGAAAAAAGTACAAATAAAAAATGTAAATTCAAAAAAATAATAATAATAATAATAAAATGATTTTTCCAATTTATAAAATTGCAAATCTGTGGATATTAGAATTGCCACATTAAACAGCAAGTAAATTGTCTCTTGTCTCGAACACACTTTCCAGTCCGTGACAGGTTTTATGATTAAGAGCTCACCTCTGAGCTTTAACACTGCAATGAACACTGACTTGATATCTGTAAGATCTGTAGGAAATCTCCATCTTCATAACATAAATTACACGCATAATGGAAAGCAGTTCGCAACGAATTTGCCCCTGTGGTGCATTTCCCCTTTTTTTCCTGTTTATTGGGGTTTTATAAGGATAATTCACAGTCAGCATTTGGAATACATTCTACAATGTTGAGCCGTTTATGATCAAATCTTGATTATGTGGATGCCTCAAACAACTTGTACAGATAATATCATAAGCTGTGATGCAGCAAAAGCATTCATACTACAGTACACCCACTCAGGTGTTTATGCTTTCTCTCTTCTCAGGATTGTGTGGGATTTGATTGACATTTTGCTACACCCTTAAACATTAATTACAATATGTGAGGGTCCAATTCCTCAGTGCATAAGATTATCCCCTACATTGTAGTGTGTACATTTCCCATGAAGGATCAAAAAGGTTGTTCTTATCACACTGATGCATGTTCATGTCTTCAATAATAAATAATTTGATATCATAACTAGAGTTCAGTCAGACAACTCACATTCAAATGTGTATTACAACAGTAGAAAATGTTAGTGTTAGCGTCTAGGCTCCAACTTCATCACTCCCCCAGATATGAGTACACAGACATGATGGGAGTGATGAGCAAATGTATATTACCTATAGGTGAATGCCGGGGAGGTGGAGGGGATGACGCAACTGGCAGCAATGCTGACGCGGCAGCGGGGGCAAGCAAAGAGAGAAATGTTCTCATCTTACATAGAACGACTATTAGGATGGATGTGTACTATAGATAATTGTGGAGAGTGAGACATGTCAGATGAGGCATGTCACATGAGGCATGTCACATGATGTATGTCACATGATTGGAGCAGCGCAGCTCGAGGTGGCTGCCTGAACTATACCTCACAAGCATCGCTCCATTTACCAACTGTAGTTAATGCCTTCACAGACAAGTGCAGTTTCCGACCACATATATTTTTCTCTCTATTCATTTGAGGTCACTGTGAAATTTGACCATTGAAGTCTAATCAGTAAATCCAAGTCCAATTGAACGTTTGTACCAGATTTGAAGAAACATTTCTCTAGATGTTGCGTTATCAAGATTGAAAGTGTGTCTTGATAAATCACACTCAGTGTCCTTGATCGTTGACAAATTGCATTCTGTTTGAATTCTAAGCTGTTTGTGAGGCAAGCTGTTAGATGAAAGTTAATCGGATGATGAACACAGAAGTTTTTTCCATGAAAGGCCAAATAATTCAGATTTATCAATTGAACAGGTCCCTTTTTGAGTTATAACTCATGTGTGGTTTGCCCTTCCTCGTCCATCATTGAACAATGCTGTGACTATACAGACACACACACACACACTTTAATTGACTCACAAGGTGAAACCAAGCCAAAACACTTTGTTGCACCCACGTTCTGAAGTTCTTCAGCGTTAAAGAACTGTTTTCACATATAACTACCATCAAGTTGCTCACCATCCTTCTTCATTAATTACCCTGTCTCCGTAAGGTTTAAACATCAGTCATCAGTCAAAGAGACATTTTATCTGTAAATACAGTGACTGAAAATAACTATGGTGCAACATTTTCCTAGTCAATATAATTTTTTTGTTTTTGCCTACGTAAAAAAAATGCTTAAAATCTTTATTTACTACCTCAATGTCACAAATAAGACAAGCTGCATCTTTATCAGAATAATGCTCCAAAAAATGCCACTTCCTGTTTGGTAATGCCTTTGTTCTATGTTGCATTTGTTAAAAATTCAGATGTGGACGGACGGAAATGCAACAATGCACTTTCTAAAATATAGATGTGAACAAAATAAAAATGTATAGACAGAATTTAAAAAAGAAACTAACTAAATGTAATCAATCATTTAGGCTAAATATGATCACTCAAGGTGTATATACAGTATGTATGTATTGATGTAAACACAGACAAGCCAAAAACACAATGCCTCCGGCCACTTCGAGGCAATAAAATGGGATGAAACATTATTATTGACTGACTCTTGATGTCAGGGTGCGCAAAATGGCAAACAACAACCCAATAGCGTGACCCTTGAGCAGTTTAGGAGTAGCCAGAGATCAGGTGTAATGGACGAGCAGCGGTCACAACCAGGCAGACAGTCAACAAGGGCAAACAAATCCAATAGGGAGCACGCAAAAAGGGAATCCAGGGTCCAAGATGGCAGAGCAGAGAAACAAGACATGACGCTGGATAGCTAGGAATACAGACTTGACGATCTGGCACAGAAAACAGGAAAGATTGACTGATGGAAAGCAGATGGGTCTGGGGGTGGGGCCGGCCAATCATTGGAATCCGTGGAAAGGGGGAGTGGCTGAGTTCTGAAAGGATGTTGCATCTTTCAGGCAGCAGAGTCTTGTCGAGGTCGGTGTTGAATGAATTCTCAGAGGACCCAGTACTTACAAGTATAATATTTATTACATAAGAGTATTACAGGTCAGACGGGCACCATGGAATGCCCGGAGAAATCACAGAGGCCAAATAGTGAAAATCTGGCTCGCCTCTGCAAGGCAAGTCCTTTTAAAGAGGAGGTGTGGCCAACAGTACTATAGCTAAAATGACGTAGCACATAGGGTCTATGCCTAAATCTGAACATGTTTTTAGTAACTTTAGTTAAAGTCACCCGCTAGATCTTTGCCCCTCCCTTAGCAGGTCAGATATTATCCCACAGGTCAAAGATCATTCCGAGGAGGGAGAGTAACAGTGTTAATTTCGTTCACGAAAACGATGACGAAAAATATTCGTTAACGATCTTTTTTCCATGACGAAGACGAGACGAAGACGTAACGAAAAGGGATCTTTGAAAATAAAAACTATGACTAAATCTGTTTTAACTTTCGTTGACAAGACGAGACGAGACGAAAATGTTGGTGGTTGACTAAGTCACAATAATTTATTTAAACATCATCGTATCAGGCCGTCATGAAGTATCAGGAGCGGGCGAGTGAGTGTCTGTGTGTGTGTGTGTGTGTGTGTGTGTGTGTGTGTGTGTGTGTGTGTGTGTGTGTGTGTGTGTGTGTGTGTGTGTGTGTGTGTGTGAGTGTGTGTGTGTGTGTGTGTGTGTGTGTGTTTGGGCCCCAGATAGCGCACCGGTCCCGAGGCTCCGCCCCCCGCCCCGCTCACTCGTACAGAGACACAAGATCTGAGCTCGTTCACGTGAACCGGCTGCTTCTTAACTATGGCAACAGTGAAAACACAGAGTTTCTCTGGTCTCAGCTGCTCAGAGATCAGCGCAGCAGCTTCTTGATCAGAGCAGAAGCTGCAGGTGGTTTGTACCGAGCTTCAGTTTCTGTGTCCGCCTCCAGTCTAACCTGCTCTCACTTTTTGTTTTCACATTTAAAACTAAATATATATTTTTAAGCTATTAGGCTGCAGCTATATGTTTTTATTTATTTCAAAATAGGGTACTTCTTATTCAAATAACCCTAAAAAGTTCTGTGTTTAATTTATTTCAAAGTAGGCTTACACTTGCCTGTGTATTTTCTTCTCTTCATAAGTGTTCTGTGTTTTCCTTTGTTGTAAGAGGTACAAATAGCAATAAAATGTCAAGAGTTTTCTTTATTGTCGTTCTATAATTTCGTAAATGCAACAAACTATAGTTTAGTATAGTATAACTTTATATTAAACTTTATTAGCTTTGTTATCAAACATGTTTTGCGTCTCCAGACAAATTTTATTTGGGGGAAGAGGGGTCAAAATTACTCTTTTGAAAGTAAAGGTTGCTGTGTTGGTAGGGATATCTAATGGACAACCTAAGTACTGCAAGCTAGACTATTATGCAGTTTTAGACAAAACACAGGGTCCCTGGGCCTGAGAAGGGAAGAAAAGGAGTTTAATGTGGCAATTAAATGTGACTAAAACTAGACTAAAATGTAATTCGTTTTCGTCGACTAAAACTAGACTAAAATGTAATTTGTTTTCGTCGACTAAAACTAGACTAAAACTAAGAAGGATAAAAATGAATAAAGGTGACTAAAACTAATATGCATTTTCGTCAAAAGACTAAGACTAAGACTAAATCAAAAATAGCTGCCAAAATTAACACTGGAGAATAATAACCCAAACATATGAAATAGCACTTACAAACCCTAAGAACTTCAGAATCAAGTAACTTAAGATGGTAGCATGCCATCATGGTATATGACCATGCTAGAAAGGTCCATTAGCTGAATTTACGACAAGGACATGAGAGTTAGTATATGGAAAACAAGATAGCAGAAAATAGCAGTAGCGATCCCCTCATCGCTACTGCAGAGACTCTAAATCACATCATCTGCGCTGCATGGTAGCGTTTGTTTCCACAATATTCTGGCTTCATTTCTATAGAGTTGAGTGGATTTTAAGTGTAAGCTGCTTAGACAGTGGCTTCAAATGATGGAGGAGCACCAGACTCCAGACTCTAGACAAACTGACAGGACACAACAGTGATCCTATTACCCATGCTGCTTTTATTTTGAAGGCAGCAGATGTCTGAAGCCTCACATCATCCATAGTGTCTCGTTAAAGGTAATTAAATACTGCCATACTGTCAAAGCACATTTTTTTACCCTGACAACACCAACCCTACGATCACAAACCATCTTTAGCTGTCAGGTGATGTAAATGGGACCAAGTTGTAGCCGTCAATCTGCTGCCAATGTGACATGAATGTGAGGTTTCACATCCACACCTACTCACAAAGTACATGTGACAGAAATAATAGTTTTCATTCGTTTCTTTCTAATTATATATCTTCTCAGGTCCGAAATCTTCATCCCTCTCCTGTTATACCCGAATATAATGATGTAATTGAGTCGTACTAAATTGATAATAATATAATATAATTATTAGCCAAAGATCTCAGAATCTCCAACCAACCTCCCAAAAAATACAGGAAATAAAAGAAAAAAGCGAGGTTAGAGCCGAACCATGGCTCTGTGGGATCATTACACTCCTATTCTGGACAGACATAAAAGCTCAGTTTACATGGATACCAATAATCTGACAGTTGACCTTATTCTAGATAAGAAATGATTCTGATTATAGTGTTAACATGAATTTCTAATAGAATGTTCCATTCATATTCCTCTATACATGTTACAGACCATATTATGGGATTTTATGAGATTCACAGATAAGGATTCTAGGTCAACATTACCTCCAGTGCATCATTCCTTCAACCTTTTGAAGTTCTCATCATCGCGATGTTTGCTGCCATCCCAAAACTATCAACTTCCATTAAAACACATAGCATACAGTATCTACCATTTCTTAATGTGATTGTTGGTTAATGTGATTGTCGGTTAATTTAAAAGCTAATCCCTTTAATCATATTTACTCCTCCTCCTGTACAGCGCAGCTTTATACATTAAGATCTGACTGTCGTATCTTTTTATTGAATGAAGAAATGATTCTCACTGTAAATAACCAGTTCTGTCAAACCCCTGTAGCTACATATGCTAGATCACGCTTTGAGGCGGAAATGTTGAATTCATAAAGAACTATCTCCAGATCTGAGAAAAAAATCTTTGAGAAAAACCTGTGCAACTTTTCCAGTTACCAGAACTCAATACTTTTCTCAACCACTGTTCTGTGATCAAATCGACTGAGGCACTACCCCTGTGTTAAAAGGCTGATTATTGGTGTACGTCCTTTACACCAGCCTTTTGCTGTCAAATATAAATCTAAGGTGAGATGAAGGGTGAAATATTTTCTTTTGAAAAGGGAGTTCATTACTTCTGTGAAATGTACTGCAAGCCCAGGACACATCGTCAGAGCAAAACAAGGTGGCAGTATGTATGTGGTTGTTCATCATCCACTCCATCCATCCATCTGTGCCGCTTATCCTTTGAGGGTTGTGGTAGAGGGGGGGCTGGAGCCAATGCCAGCTCACAAAAACAATCATATGCAAGTGTGATAGCTCTTCTTATATATACAGTCTGTGGTCAGCTCCCAGTTGCTGATTTACCCATTCAGCAGACGCAAAACAAACATATGTTTTCTTTAATGCTAATATTTGAACCCTTTCAGAATCTGCAGCTGCTGAACGGTAAAGTCACTCGCCCACTTGATCACTTTATCTCCTTCACTCCTTTTTGCTGTAAATATCAAATAGTTTAGAGCAGATTAACACTGCAACTGCATTCAGGGGGTAATGTAAAAATAAAGATCAGACGATGTTAAACAACTCCCAACAGATTGTGGATTTAAATGATTCTTTATGAGCAGAATAAGCCTAAAAGCTGCAATAGATGGAACATTCCTATCAGGCAAGTGGTTCCAGTGAAGTGCTGTATCAAGGCTATATGGCCACTTCTCCTTGTTAAGACTTTGCCCTTGGAACCGCAAACAAAAAGCAAATCATTGCACATGGAGACCATTTTGTTCTGGTATCAGGGGCCAGCTACAGCGACAAGGCAGAGGGGAAGATCCTGGGTGAAGGGAGTCAACATTAAAAGCGGCATTTTCAGCAATTCCCTTGAAACATTCCTCATATTCTCTGAATCCTGCTGAACTCCACTCACTGACTCTCTGGAAACGGAAGATTATGGGCTGTGGTCGGTGAAGCAACCGAAAAGGCAAAGTAATACAAAGGGGCTGTCAGGTAAAAATAAAGATGAATATCATTCGCTGGATTTCTGAGCAGAGATGAGAGCAGCGTTGGTCAAGCTGAATAATAGTGACTGCCACATTTCGGAGACGGTTTCCCTTCACACAATATGGAACAGTGATGCTGGAATAACCTGGATATCTGAGCATCATTTTGAAAAGCAGGGATGGGATGCCCTCATTCCAATCAGCCGCAAAGGTCAATAACAGCCAGCATTTACACACAACATTCATTTAGCGTGATGAGGATGAAGATGGAACCACCTGCTCCACCACATTTCATTCCTCTTCTCAGTTTAGCATGCGAAGCTGCCAAATATGCTGAAACTTTGCCCCAGTTTGATCTATATAATGGAATATGTTGAGGCCCAGCAGATGACCTGTGGATGTTAAACATGTCCGCTCCATCAAAATGAATGAGTGGCACACCAGGCCTGACTGCTCGCTCTAATCCCAGATTATTTCTGCCTGTCCCATCCAGAAAACAGGGGGGGGGGGGGATTGGCAGAAGAAAAGAGATTATTTGCCAGTGTTGGAGGGGTGGGGGACTGTGGAGCAACACGGCGGCTGGAGCGCACACCTTTGTTCGTGAGCCAGGCTCACACGGACAGAAAGGGATCCGCACATCCGCCACTTCAAACGCACTGTGCTGGTTTCCTGCTGAGAACCACACTTTCATCACTTCCTCTTTCATGGACGTGTCATGAGATGCGATTGATCACATCGGCGAAAACAAGACCTGCCAACCACACCGCGCCCCAATCTCTTCCCCCTACCCCCTACCTCACCTGCCACTCCTCCACTCCTCCGCTCTCAGCCCGTCGGCAACAGTTGGTAAGCATGTTCCATCACTGTGCACTGACACGCGACAGCAATAATCAGCACAACACTGATGTATGTGAACCTCTCCTCAGTGTGGTGGTTTACATCTGTACAGTTTATACCATATCCCCTGGAGACGACTGTATGCTGCCTTCAGCAGCAGGATTTCATGCACCTCGATGTCACCTCTTGTAAAAAGCTAAATAAGTCCAAGCAATCATTTCTCAGTTACCTTCATTTTCATTCTGCTGTCTGCAAGGTTCCTCGAAGGTGAAGGATAATCACAAAGTGTAAAAGCAATCTCCCACATCAGAGAGGAGACCACTCAGTATTTCAAACGTCATTTAAAAGCTCACACCAGGGATACATTTGGCCTCCACACTGCTCTGGAGTTCTAGAGACGTTTTGAAAAGCAGCTTGGCCCCCCGTCCTAGTTTGAAATTTCTTGGGCGGGATTTTAATCTGGACGGAGATGTTTGGAACTGGTGACACCCAAATCCGCTTGCTGGTTGGGCCTTTTCGGTGTTGATATAACCTTTGTTGATTCGTCAGGGTCCTATCACATGACCCTCTTCTTGAAGAAATTAACCAGCATTAGCCTCAGCTACCAGCGTAGAACACAACTTTGCTAAAGGCTGTTGTGCAGTTAATTTCTGCATTTTACAATGATCCAACTCCTCTTCTCTGTGAAAGATGAGCTGTTATTCGAGCAATCTGCGATATTCCCATGTCAAATGAGATGAATGCTCTTCCTTTTGGCCCTTAACAATACACATGGCAAGTGTGAAGCCCATAAGACAAACTGTTCAGAAGATATGCTTTCCACACACACACTAATTAATCGACAGAAGTAGAGAAAAAATTGAAAATAAAGTAGCTCCGCTTTTTACACTCTGTACGTCAGCCTAACCGATTGACAGTTGTGTGACAGAGCATGAGCTACTGCATCATTTCCATTTCATCGTCCTGTAACACTTGCTGAGCTCAGAAATTGAATTCAACATCCATCCATTAACCTCCACTCCTCTATCCTCTGAGCCTATTTGTGCCTTTCAAGCATTCTATAGAGCTTTTTGATTTTGAGGCAGGTCCCTGTGTCCCCTTTTACTTTTTACTGCGGTGAAAACTGCAGCACGACACCTGTAGAGGCATTTTCATGGGTTTGATTATCCTTTCACTGATCTAGGACTAACCTTGCCTGTGGCATTTTTAAGGTCTGATTTGCATTGTTACAAGAACCGGTATTAGCAATTAACATTTCAGGCTACAGTTTATTCTGTATGCATCTGAGTCCACGTCCTGAGCTGCAGGCGGTCAGGGATTACACAGCAGCCTAAGAGCAGATGTGGCATCTGGGATTACAATTAGAGTAATATCATCCATCATGTGAAAGCTTGTTAAGTTAACGTAACAGGAGCGCCTCTGGTCCCCCCCCCCCCCCCCCCCCATGTGCCACACGTGGGGTGTTGTTGTAAATGGGAATGAAATTAGATGTGGCGCACTGTGTAGGACAAGGGTGAAATCAGGGTGATGGTCAGGGTTCACACGCCTCAGTCCTGCAGGTGAGATCTGGGGCTTGGGTCATTCAATGGTGTTTCCCAGTAATTATCTAGCCCTTTGCATTCCACCAGATTCCAATTTGTCCTTTCAGTTTCATAATGCCCCAGCTTGTGTCCAAGTAGCGCCACCCCTCCCCCGGCTCTTCTCTCCTGAGCCACAACCACCTTGATGCTACTTCTGCTGCCTCAGTGGCCAACTTGATTGCCGTTCGCCGACTGGCTCCTGTGATCCCCAGCATGTTATGGGCCCTGCAGAGAGACTGGCCTGCGATCCCTCTGCATCCCACCTCAATGGGCTCACACCTCGCTCGCCACCTGTTGCTTCTGAATTAATCTACTAGCGCAGAATACTTTGCCCTCTTCCTCTCGTTGGCCTCCTTGATACGGTCCTCCAAGGGAACGCTGAGATCTAGGAGAAGGACCTGTCCTAAACACACTTCCTCTAAACTAAATGCATAGAATATTAAAACTCCATTTATTTATATAAAAAAAGGCTTTAAGAGAGAGCAATAATTTAATTTACTAATGGATTGACCAAATGTATTAAATAACCATGAAATTGACGCGCTTCAAATCCTCATCATTTATTGTCATAATTCAAATCATCAACTTTAACAGTTGAGAACACACTTAGTTTACAATAGAGTAAATTAGAATGTTCATATTGAAATGAAACCTTTCAGGATTTTGTTAAATTGTTTATTGGCCTTTAATTGATCCGTCACTCCAAACTAATGGCACATCTCTAGTTGATTTCAACTGATTAATTGGAAGCTTATAAACTTAAGCTTATATATATATATAAATATATAATATCATTCTGTTACAAGTTGCCTAGCCTCAAACCTCTCAAGTGCACATCCGGGCAGCTCAAGGGTTGTTGAATGTGCTTGGACACAGCTGGAAGCAAGCTCCTTTATAAACCTGAGAAGGTGCAGAAGTATCCTGGCATGTTGTGTCCTGCACAACCTATGGCTCATGGCATCCCATAACCAGCCGGAGCAGAAACACACCCAACTGTGGGGCTTCCTGGCAGGGCTGCAGGGCTGGCCACACCATGCCTTGATGCAGTGTCTTTAATGATTCTAAGTTAAAATGCCTTATTTCAGAATGTATACTGAATAAAGTTGTGATTGAATTCACCTTTCCTCATGGGTTTATCCAAATATTTCTGAAGCAAATGACTCACACACACATAAACCCACACACATAATAAGGCATGCACATATTTTTTTATTTATCAACTATTTGGGTTTCATTTATCTTTTCTTTTCCTGTCGTAATTTGCTTCACTCCAGAGTCTGGGAAAGAGGACTGGGAAATGGACTGTGTGGCTGAAGATGGTAACTATATTGTTAAGCCCAATAAATGACCTGTTGCAAGCAGCAAGGCTATTTTCATTTAAATAGAAATTTGTTCTGATTGAATATCCACTCGTTAATTACAAAAGACATAAGAAATTGCAAATATCATCTTAGACATTAAGAAATAAATTACCTCTGGGCGACGGTTCTTGGTCAAGGTCATCACTTCCTCCCTCACTCCTTGAACAAATTCCGACAAATGATGACTGGCCAATAATTGCTGCCATCCTATCAGATTTTCTTTGTCCTCCTCCTGTTTCTTTTTTTTCTTCCCTTCTCTACGACTCGTTTTTTGGCATCGACTTTGATGTTAATCCATTTTGTTATACGTGTGCCACCGTCCGAACCTCAGGGGACACAGCATTCGAACCTCAGTTACTGCAGCCCGGGCTCCATTTGATTTACATATTGTCAGTCCGGAGGACACGTTATGGAAAACTGTGTCTAGTGTGTCTTCTGCCTCCCCACAATTATTTTAGCTTCTTCTTTTTTACCTTTGGGGCCATATTAAAACTTTCTTATAACTTCAAGTTCTCTGTTCAGCACACCGCTCTCTTCATGATAACCAAAGGGATGTCCTTATATAGAGAAATGGGTCTGGCAGTATGCTGATTGCAGAGGGCAGACACTCGCCTGTCAATTTAGAATGGTTCTGATTCACAAACACACGCAAGGTGGCTCAAGTTTGGCCGAGAGATCTCTGTGCTTCAGAATCTGAAGAAAACAAATAGAAAATGGATCTGAGGCAGACGGTGTGTGGCTGTTAAATTTGAAAGAGCTTGAAGACACACTTCAGTAGACTGATGTTAACAGATGATGGAGCCCAGTGTGCGAAATATCCACTGGCTTCCTCCAAAATGAGCTTTGGAGGAAGGACTAAGATGAGAGAAAAACTCAACAAAGGGGATAGGAATCAGAAATCAGAATCAGAAAGTATTTATTGCCAAGTAGGTTTACACCGACCAGGAATTCGCTCTGGTAATTGTTGCATACAATGAACATAGAAACATAAAAACACAATAAATATAACACACATAAGAAAAGCAATAAAAAAAAAAAACAGTATATATTTACTCACTATTTACTTCTTATTTACTCACTTTTTCTAATATTTATACAAAGTAACATTTATTTAGACATATCTAAATAAAAAGATATAAAAGATAAAAGATATAAAAAGTGAAGTAAAAAGTGAAATGCAAGATGCAAGACAGTGAACAGTGTCAGATTGTAATATGCAATGTAATGCAGTATAATATAACATAATATAATGTGTTAATTTAACACATCCTTGAGGTGTGGGGGCGGAATAACAGTCAGAGTCAGGTGGGGGTCCCGGGCCTTGTTGATAAGGTCAACTGCAGCCGGGAAGAAGCTGGTCTTGTGGCGGGAGGTTTAGGTCCTGATGGACCGCAGCCTCCTGCCCGAGGGAAGAACCTCAAAGAGTTTGTGACCCGGGTGGGAAGGATCGGCCTCAATCTTGCCTGCACGCCTCAGGGTCCTCGAGGCAAACAGGTCCTGTAGAGATGGCAGATTGCAGCCGATCACCTTCTCAGCAGAACGGATGATCCGCTGCAGCCTCCTTTTGTCGTTTGCAGCAAACCAGATGGTGATGGAGGAGGTGAGGATGGACTCGATGATGCAGGTGTAGAAGTGCACCATCATTGTCTTTGGCAGGTTGAATTTCTTCAGCTGCCGCAGGAAGTACATCCAGAGCAGAAAAAAAGTAACAACCTGACATACAGCATTCATTAAATGCAGAAGACTCTGAGAAGTCGATCACTGCAGCAGCTTGACAAGTGGTGATACTCATTCTTTGACAATAGACCTCACTGGATTCTGTCGCTCTGTGTAATTGAAGTTCCCGAGTACAAATTCAGATGCATCTATTAAGAACACGTCTCCCCGCTTCGAGGACGACTCGACAGCATATTCGGCATAATCATTTAAATTTTCTCAGAAGGTGTACAGACCATGTGTCTGAGTGGGGGATGATTTCCCTGGAAGTGAATTGAAACCAGAGGAATTATGGCAAGCGTGTCTGAAGAATGAAGCTAATTAAAGGATGTAATGTTGGGCCTGGATTCCATTCAGCCTGTCGAGGAAAAGTACGACGAGACGCAGGCTAAATAATGTTTCCCAGTTAAATGCAATGTGCTCATGTGATTGTGTGAAACCCTTAGGACTCGTAGGTTTTCTTTAATGACCTGCAGTGCTTCTGTCGACCATCCAATGTGTGTTTACCAATTTCTCTTTGTTTACATGTTCGGTTTAATTTACTGTGGCACGTTTGATTCTTCATTACCTCTGCCAAGGAGGTTATGTTTTCACCCCTGTCTATTAGTATGTAGGCAAGATGACATGAAAATAGCTAAATGGATCAGCACAAACCTATTGTGGAAGAATGTGGTTTGGTTTAGTAAAGAATATGTGAAATTTGGTGGAAGCAAATGCAGGAATTTTGGGGATAATTCATGGATCTTGATGGGGGAAGGGGGGGGGGTCAGGCATGTTTAAGGGACAGTTATCAATGATTGTCATGGCTAACGATCTATCTCACCATTTGAAATATTTTAGTTTTTTAAATCCTGGATTCCGCACCGAAATGTAACGGGTTATTACGTGGGTCATATCTCACGCCTCCACAAAATTGGATGAAAATTGATGAAGGAGCTTTTGCGTAACCCTGCTAAACAACAAACTAACTGATGAAAGCACATTTAAATTCACGAGAGCCCGATTTTTATTTTAATCTGCACTAAATTGCACACGCTCATTTTTCAGTCCCCTAAACAAGATCAAGGACCTATTCAGTGAAATCGACAGCAATGTGAAAACAAAACTTTATTTCACAAGGAAAGATAAAAATTGTGGATCTGCACCAGAATATAATGGGTTCCTCTGATCCATACCGCATCCCTCCATAAAGTGTCATGGTAATCCATTCAGTAGTTTTTTATAAACCTGCTAAACTGAGATTAAAAAATATTGTCCCTGGCAGAGGTAATAATAGTACAACATCAGAGCTATTCAAGCCTCTATTTGAAAAAAAAGGTACACAACTATGTGAAGTTGTGAAATTCATTCAGCAGGATAATACAGATGACACATAAAAGACCAAGGCTGACAATGAACTGATCCTCTTCTGTGGATGTGTGTACTTATCCCTCTGTGCTGTGGGTCACATTTCTTTTTCTTTCATTTACACAACTACAGTCTGATACATTTTGCCGTGAATACTCCTGGGTTAGTTAAATCAGCTTCTGAAAATCATCCCAGGTAAAAGCACAATGTACTTCTGGTTCAGTAACATTACAACACAACAATGCACACCCGTTATGAGAAACTATTCAGGCTTTAACAAATGATAGTCCATAAACTTGACCAAAATGTCAAGGGTAGGGCAATCAAATGGAGTTTAGGTTCTTTTATGACAAAGTTCCACAGTATCTGTTAAGTATAGACACAGGTGAGGAAATGAGGACTTCACGAGAGAAAAAATCCAATAGATGTCCTGACTTTTCATCTTTGGTACAAAGGTGGTCGGTCAGAATTAAGCAAGGGTAAAAAAAAAGAAGCTTGGTCATACACTTACTGGAAAACAGGAATCACAGGCTCGCTGACAGAGGAACTGAATTGAGCTGAATGAGCCACAAGGAGTAAACATGACTAATGACACGGGTTAACAAGACAGGTGAAACTAACAAGGGGCTGGGCAGGTCACGAACCAAGGAGGGATAACCAGATAAAGAGAGAGAGACACACAAGGACAAGGCATCAAAGTAAAACATGCAATATTTAATTTACGATGCAAATGAACGGAACAACAAATCCAAAAAACAAACGCAAGGAAAACCACAAGGTACAAGGTCATAACACAACAAGAAGTCCAACAAAAGATGCACAAAGAAATCGGTCTGCAAAAGTCACAGAGGTAAAATAGACTTCTAACCCTAAACCTAACCCTAGTATCACCACAATGAATGTACAATCAGAGTGACTGAATGGTGTTTCTAGCTTAAACCGTATGACTGTATCACCTCAGTAAACTGCCCACACTGCCTGTTGCACTACCATCATTAAAGCCACAGAATAGATATTCATAAGCATGAAACATTTGTTCTGCATCTGGAATTTCCTCAGAGAATGGAATAAATTACACGACATTCTGGAGAAATCTTTATTTACCTCCGCTAAGGAGCTTCTGTTTTCGTCTGCATTTCGTTTATGAGCTGGATTCTGCAAAACAACTGGACGGATCATCTCGTCGTCAGAAGAATTCATTCATCTTAATGAAAAATATCAGGAATGATTATGGGACTAATATTGATCAGTGTGTGTAATTTGGTGCAGATCCAAATAAAAAATCCAGGTCCAGTGAATCTGAATGTGGTTTTTGTTTGTTTGTTGGTAAGCAAGATTACACAAAACTGTCTGATCCCATTTTGTAGAGGGACGGGACCCAAGGACAAATCCTTCAAATTTAGAGACATGGTGAGACAGGGCAGTTTTTTTGACATTTTTATTGATTTCCCAGAGAATGATTAATGGATCTAGAGGAAGGCACATTTAAGGGACTGATATGATTGTGGGAAATGTGGCGCAATTTGGTTGGATTTAAGTAGACTCATGAGCCTTGGCGGTAGTATGCGCTCTACTTTCTAGTTTCAGTAATATTTCCATTCATGCACATTCACGTTTCTTTCTTTCCTCCATATCACAATGAAGTACTGATGCATTTTTAAATCGTAGAATCAATTCAGGAAAGGTAGGAGTGATATTATGTCACTCTGAGATCTACATTGTTAGCAAGTTGATTGCGCGTTTTTTTGTTCCCCTCTTGTGAACGTACAATTTAACCTTCAGTTGTGTCTTTATCCTGTGAACTGTTTCTCTGTGAAACACATAAAAACGCACCAGGACTGCAAGGCCATGTTTTTTGTTTGGTGCTCTTCTTTTACCTCATGTCACTTTTGTCAGAATTGTCAATTATTTTTGTTTTTTTGGGTCTGGAACAATCCACTGTCCAATTGTTCAGAGAGCTCTCTAATCCAGCCTTGGATCTGAGTCGTCCGGCATGGCCTAATAGGATCTAAGTATTAACCCTGAGGACAATACCACCAGCTGTCGCAGAGCCCCCTGTTGGCCACCAGGAGGAATGTGTGGGGGAGGCAGGGGAATCAGGGAGGGAGGTGACTGACAGAGACAGAGATCAAGAGAGTGACAGTGTGATGCCTTTAGTCCCGTGGAATAACCAACGAGGCAGGACAGCGGGGGAACAGAGAAACTCCTGAAGTGCTTTATATCCGGACGACTTCCTCTTTAATTTGACTTTTCACCCCTTCCATTAATCAAATCCCAACTTTTTATTTCTTCACTCTTTTTATTTCTTGGTTGTTGCTTCTTTCACATCCCTTCGCTGCATCTATCTATCCTGCTTCGCCTGCTGCATCCACTGTCCTGCCATTTCCTCCTGTGCGGCGGCTGTTGGCTCTGTGGCTGGCTCTGCATGGCTGAATAGGTGGTAAAAGGGTTGGTCTTCTCTGGGGGGGGGGGGGGGTTGCGACGTTGCAGACAAGACCAGGACAAGCAGCAGGAGGAGGAGGTAGTGGAGGAGGATGGCGGTGGCTCTGGACGAAGTGTGGGGGCGGGTGAAGAATGTCTGCAAGCAGAACGGGCTTCTCATCCTGTCTGTGCTGGCCGTGGTCATTGGCTGCCTGCTGGGCTTCTTCCTCAGAGGCAAACAGCTCTCCGAGCAGGTCAGTAGGTTAAAAAAGACCCATCCCCTCACATGTTACCCACCTATCCATACACCCGCCCACCCGCCCACCCGTAAGCCTTCTTTCACCCATGCAAGTATCTGAGTGTGACCCCCCGTCTTCTCCTTAAATGCCTAGATGGATTCAGACACCACAACTCTTAATACAAGAGATTACCCAATTCCCTGTTCCCTGCATCTGCACCTTTACCTCCATTTCATTTGCTGCACACTTCACACAATTATTCACCACAATCTCTGTAAGAGCGTTGTATTGACTCGCATTCAATCCATGGAGACTTAGGTGACCAACCATGTTGGGCTGTTTGTCCCCAGGTGGAAGAAAAGTCCCCACAACTAAATACGCACAAATTCACTTTAAATTAAAATTAAAAAAATTATAAACGGGCCTTTATCTATTCCTGCAAAAATACAGGTTTCATGATGAACAGTTGATTTTGATGGATGCAAAAGGAAAGGAAAGGTTTCCTCTCAATGAATGATGTGAGGCTCTTTACCTTCACCGCTCGCACTCGAACTGCAAGAGAGTATCAGAAATACAGCGTATATAAGCCTCCAGGGTGCGTCCGCTACAAGGTGCTCATAGTGATTGCACAAGACATCGACAAAAGCAAGGAAATAGGTTACATTTTTTATTTTTCATGTATTTTGGCCTCTTCATTTAAAAATGTAAAACAGATTCTCATCCTTCACTGAGGTTGCCTGTAGCCTCTCAGCTGGACTCAGAGTATCAATGGAAAATGGGCGGCCAGTGCGGAGATTAGTTGACAATCAGTCATGGAGTCAACAACATACAATCGGTCCTCACTTATATAATTCACACATGACTGAGAGGGAAGTGGAATTAAATTGTTGGAATTCAGGAAAATGCTGTGAGGGAGCTGATGAATATAGAGATACAAATTCTACAGGCAGCTACATTGTTATAACTGTAACTGTTTGGGTAAGGAAAGGTCCAAATTGTGGGAACATAAATAAAAAAAAGAGATTGTTGTATTGATTGTTCCACTAATTAAAATAATGCCTTGACTGCTGAGAAAGCATGTGTCAAACTAAATTTGTCATAATCTGGGAGTGCATGTGTGCTTTTGCATGTAAGTGTATGTGTGTAGCTATTTCCAGGTAATGTTTGTGCATGTGTTGGCAATTAATTTCTAAAAAACAATTTTTTAAAAACAGTTGATGTCCATGTCCTGTTGACCGAGAGCAGCTGATGGTGCTCACAGTGCAGTGTCGGGGATGTGAACAAAAGGCCAAACCACTTTACCCTCCCACATGGTCCGGTGAAGATAGTTAATATGGCTAATACTTTTTCGGAAGCATTTTCTCTTTGGTCATAAGTGCTTGGATAAGTGCTTGAAAATGGATGTTCATTTCCTACATTTTCTGTAATTTCCCTCGATTTGAGGTCACACTGGAGCCACATGGCCTGAGTTCATCCCAAAGACCAAGCAAATTGTCTAACCTCATATTGTCCTGTGCAGCCAAAGTCCAATGTTAACATTTACAGGAAGCAGAATGCAAGATATTGAATTAAATTGATTCTGAACAAGTGACTGCAGCCATGGTTCTGTAGGTGTATTTTATGCAAAAAAATAAATTGAAGTTCTATTTTTCTTTTTTTTTTTACTTAACTTGCAGCAGCTAATGTAGATATATGTGTCTCTCAGCTCTTCAACTCAAGTGTCTGTCTCTGAAGCCCAATTTAAACTAAATATAGTTTTACTGTTTGGTGTCAAGAGAAGGTTTAGGAGACCACATAGTCCACCATCACACACAGCACATGTAAGAAGTGTTCACACATTCAAGCCTCTTGCTTTTTTATTTCTTTCCTGTGATGGTGATCGACCCTCGAAATGTGTCTCAAACACAGACTTCATATAAAGATGGACGATGTCCAAATAAAGCCAAATTATCCCGTATACCAACGCTGCCAGTTTGTGGTGATGAAATCTTTTGGAGCCTGATTCTGTTCAGTAGCGATCAGGGAATGGAGCTGTGGTATTGAGGTCACACTGATACGCAGGTTAAACCAATTGCTGTAAATCTACAAGTTGTAATCCACTTTATAGCGTCCAATAAAACCAAGCTTACCGGCAAAATTTGGACTCGGACAAAAGGGAAAAAAGGTATTCGACATGTACCTTTTTTAGTTTGCTCCGTGTCACATACACTAACATGAAGTTTATGACCCATACTGCAGGCAGCCACCAGGGGGCGATCAAAAGGCTTTAGCCTCACTTTTGAGGAGCAGTCATGTCGGCCATCTTTAGATACAGTCATTGGTCTCAAACGATGCCGTGTTAGAATTTAGAATTTTTGGATTCGGGTTTGGAAAGTTCTTAACTGGTGTTTTACTTTGATGCAAAGTATCTTGCCGCAAAACAAATGCTTTGCTGGCCCTCCCCCTGCTGCTCCTAGCAAGGGTGTTGCTTCAACAGTCTGTGGCTGATGCCCAGCAAACCTGGCCCCTCCACAGACAAGCAGCACAACTGAAGAAAGTCTCCCTGTGCAAACCTATTGTGCTGCCAGCTGCCGTGCACAGGGTTTCATGCAGACCTGATAAATGATCAGTCGCTGTTTCTCTGTCAGTTGTGTCAGTTTGGGACCTGCTGGGTGAGATGCTTCAGTTGATAAATGTGTCCTTTAAAAAACTTACTTCAGGGTTGTGCTCACTCCTGCTGCTGGCATCATACGTATAACCCTCCCACCGAGTGTGCATAGACTGTATAGAAAATTGTTATCCATTGTGTCTCTTGTAGAATGCAGGGTGCTGATCGAGTGACAGATGTTGTGTACAGCTCGGAAAATGGACAGAAATTCGCCCGTAATGTTTGCATATGTCTCCTCCATGTTAGTAGTTGTACATTTCACATTATAAAATAGAAAAAAAGTAGTTGGCTTTTTTATTTATACATACATCTCTATAATCTAAGATAGGGAAATGTCCTTTTGGGATGGAAACTATACGCATCTTGAAGTTACTCATTGACTGCCTCTGAAGGATTTGGATCATACCCTTTTCAGAGGAGTCTTCGAGCTTCTTCTGTTGTATTTCAGGATCAACGTGCACATTTAACCATCTAAGGACAGGCTTCTTCTTTACTATAATATATTTCCATTCCCATTTGTAACCCACCAGATTCCTCACGTGTTCTCTCCTCTGAGACGTCCATGTTGCGAGCATCACATGATCAGCAACTAGTCCCTGTTTAACCCATGCTTAATGAATCATCGCAGAGCAGTACTCATCCTGGACAAGTTAACTCAGGTCTACATTTTCCAAGGCCAATAAGAAGAATCTTCAACTTTCCCTGGATTTTATTTTATTTTAAACATCATCCATTATGTCAAACATACAAGAACATACCCTGACAAAGCTAAATAATTAGTATTTAAGGTGGCGAAACTCTAAGTTGCTCTAGTTTTTTTTGTCTTTTCCGGTGACTGAGGTTTGAAAAAAGTGAAAACAAATACTGGGATAACGTAGCTTGGGAAGAATGTGTTTTTTTAAGGGAGAAAAAGCTTTGTTTCTGTGTGCCTGTCACAGCCAATGAGAATTAGAGTCCGGCTGAGCCAACCTGGTGGAAAGAAAAAAAATCCATTAGCCACTTGACGAGTGCCACACATAAACACTCCAGAGCAAGCTGACCCTGAGGTGAAACACTCGTGATGAGTGAAAGATGTCAACAACATTGAGTGGCTCCCGAAGTCTATATTTTTTTCATCGGTCACAAATAAAGAGGATTTAAATCCCTTGGAAGCAGCAAAAGAATGACATTGTATGTGGAAGCACTCTGTTGCTCCATCTTGTCACAATGGACAAAGGAAGTGGATGATACAATGAAAAGAAACAATGATACCAATAAAAAAAATGATTGGTATCATACCAACCACAATAACACGTTCCCACCCACCGTACTTGCAACATTTCATTCCTCTTCTAATTCAGCTTTCGTTTTTATCTTCACGACACGCTTCCGTCCGTTATGGCCTAACAAAATCCTTCTGTGATAATTCCTGCTACGCATATGCTCTTTCTGCTTGAATGGAAAGAACGTCATCATCAATGGAGCTCTGATACTGTTATTGACCAGGTCAAAGGGCAAATGAAGAGCAGAGCTTCCACTTAATCCAGTAGAGCTGGAAAGATTAATATGTGTCTGGCCCAGTGCCGGCCTAATGACGTTGGTGGGTTGCAGTCGAAAAAGCAACTAAATTTTGTCTTAAATTTGCAGATGTGTATTTTTGTATTACAAAATCATATTGCACTTCACCAACCAGTCAATTCAAATATAGTAACTGAGGTGCAACGTGGTTCAGAGCACATGCAGCCTATAATCAAAAACTCACCTTTAAACCACATTTAGTAAAACAATTTTTGTGAAAATCCCACTGCAATCATGTTCAATTAGAAATATACACATAATCTTCAATATGATGTGACTATGATCTCACCAATCACAACCTGACACATAATTATTCATAGATCTGAGAGTTAACAAAACTTTGTCAATATATGGTAAATGTTTCAATGCAGGGAAATTACTGACAAAAGACCTTTGTCTTTCAGAAATGGGCACAGTAACAGTGTTATAAAGACAGACAGTGGAAACATTTTACTATGAGCTTAGGATGGAGGCAAAGTTTGCAACATCTAACAGTTGGGAAAAATGGATCCAAGGCCCATGACTCACAGAGAGACCTGTTTGTCCTTCGTGCACGCACACACAAGCATGCACAAAAACACTCTTGATGCTATGTTCGAGGAAGGAAATACACAACAAAACATAGAAATGTATTTCCACCTCACACAGACACACTCAGCCATTTAGCCTAAAAGCACACTCTCTGCAGGAGCAGAAAGCTTTTATTGTTCCATCATCTGACAGATGCGCTGTACTTAGAGTGATTTTTTCCTGTTATTTTTTCCATTGGCTTTTCCCCTCTTGTGGCTCACTCGCATTATGATAAAGTAGAAAGTCGGAAAGAAGTGATATTACCAGACCCCTACAGTCCGTTCCACTTTCTGACAGTTGTCAGGTTGTGGGTGGCTGTGGCTCAGGGGAGAGGAGAGCAGGTAATTCACTAATCAGAGGGTCAAGGATTCGATCCCTGGCTGCTCTGATCAAAATGTCGAAGTGTCCTTGGGCAAGACACTGAACCCACAGTGTCTGATATTGGAAAATGATCTCAACAGTAATGTTTCTGGTTTATTTTAACATTGTGATCGGATGATTCAGATATTACTGCAGATGTCTCATGTTAACCGAGTGATGACGTTTTGCTTAATATCCGCCTTCCAGTTCAAAAATAAGAAATACAATGAAATACACACAATTAAACAACTTGACGGGTCCATCACTTTTAGTTGTCCCCTTGAAACACTTCCATTGTCTTTTTCTGTAATTGCAGCGCGTTTCTATAAGGTGTGGTGGGTAATGTGTTGTGTTGTGTTGTCAAATTGTTGAACATGCTTTCTTACTTCGCTTGTGTTTTGTCAACTTGCATGTGTTTGCTAGAGCTGCAGTGCATTGAGCTCTCTGGGCCACCGTACATCGTAGACAATCGCTAAAGAATTGCAGCTCGTTTTGAATTGCATTGGGTGATGTTGCTGCCACGAGAAAGAATGCATGGAATTGTCAATCATTGGTCCCACTGTGTTCATTTAAAGCAGCCATGGCAGTTCTTCTTCTACTCAGTCCATAATCCATCAAATGTATATCGATTAAATTCCTCCTGAAAATCCATTGGAGAGTCTGGAAATTTCAACTGGGATGTGACATACCACACAGCTGTGACCTGTATGAGTACACATCACCAACAAGCCTGTGTTATGGAGAATTACAGTATAATCAAGTGTAGCTGTGCATGTAAGCCTGCGACTGATTTTGTGAGGAATTATGTAAATGTAAAGATGCATTTGCGGCTAAGTGCTCATATGCTTATCCACTGTTGACAATGTGATTAAGTGGTACAGTTGTTAAACAATATTTTACATTATGTTTACTTATAGCCCACATAATTGCCCTAGTAACGGACGTAACAACACGTTCATCTCTGTCATTGATTCGATATTTTTGGCCTCTACCACTGTTCAGTACTCATGCACTTGTGCTGTGCATTTAAATGATTTTACAGTGTAGCACACACATTATATTGACTTCCAAACGAACAAACAAAAATGATAACTTGAACGGGGTGATAAAAAAGGAGAGAAAAAAGGAGAGAGAACTCCTCTTCCGTGTGTCCTCTGGGAGAGGCAAAGCAGCAAAGAAAACCACTAGATTAATCACTAAAACAGCAGACAGTCAGTGACAGACTGAGGGGTTCTGGGGGATTTATAGCTTTTCTAATGTTTATTCAGTTTCTTATGTAGGAGGAAAATAATCTAAGCCCTTTTACAATATGTTTTCTGTTTCCTTTCCCTCTTATATGTTCTAAAGAGCTGCAACAGTCACAGATTTCACCATTTTGCAATTAGGAAGACCTTTCATTACCCTGCCTTAAAATCCTGTAATTACTTTGTATAGTTTATTTGTGTGCTCTAATGTGTGTTTTTCTCTTTTCCCTCGCAGGAGGTGAAGTACTTTCAGTTTCCCGGAGAGCTGCTGATGAGGATGTTGAAAATGTTGATTTTGCCCCTTGTGGTATCCAGGTAAGAAACACAGCATCACACACACACACACACACACACACACACACACACACACACACACACACACATACATGTTCACATGGTCGCTTGTGCGCCAAATGCCAAGTTTGATAGAGGTTGTTGTAATTATCTTGATTGATTTTTACTTTCACGTTTGTTTGGTTTGGAATTTTCAGTGTTATTTTTTCTGTGCTGAAAGGAAGTGAGCAAAATGAAAGGAAAATGAGCTGAACAGAGATGTGTAACGACTTGAGAGAAAAACTGAGACACTCCTCCCCCTCCGCACACACAGAGCTAGTTTTGCAGTGACATGCTGCAGTATCGTTTTGCTCTGACAGTGGTTAATGTTACTTTAGAAAATGTGCCATCTCAGAAATAAGAGTCTTTTCTCTGAGCAGATGAATTCTGAAATTTGACCAGGGGACGACGTGAATGTTCCTCTGAGGAAACGGGGACAGCATCAGAATGAGCTTTTTTAATTTGCTTTGTGCGCTACATCAGAGAGAATTTATTGTCTGTCCTCACATATCTACATACTGCAATATATCTGTATACGTAGCAATGCGCCTCTCAGATTTTTGTATTATGGCTGCATCTTCAACATGCACCTTTTTCTGAGATGGGCTTCTATCTTTTTCTTGTTAAACCCTCTCTGACCTGCCAAGCCATCAGCTGCCGCAAACATCAGCCTTGAGTCAAATTGTTCATAGAAATATTCTAGTATTCATACACTGAAAACACAAGTTTGCTTTAAATGTTCAATACCATTTATATTTGTCTCAGGTTCAGGCTCTTCTTATTGGAGAAGACCTACAAGACATGTAGGAAATGACAGTTTATGTGTACAGTGCCTTTCAACTACAAGAAGCAATTCGAAAGGCCGTCTTGTAGAAAGGCATAGAGACATAGAAAGGCTCTGAAACGAAATGGGGAAGAAAAAAGGAAATGGATTAAAGATAGACTGTTTAAATAAGTCTTTCATTTGAATAAAACTAATTTAACAATACAATAGGATTAACAGTCCCAAATCTAGTGTCATTGAGTTATTTTAAAGTGACAAACAGAAATGGTTTGTATTTTATTCAAAAACAATACAAAAAAAGTATGTTCCCGTAAGAGGTTTCTGATTAAGGACTATTTTGAACGAAAAATAAAATTTTAATATCAAATTTATTTTCACCGTAACGCAGCTTTTCTCGTGCATAACCTTCAGGATCTGTTCCTCTGGCTCTGCATGGTGATTACTGTAGATTCAAAGTCAGACCTAGATGAGACTGCACCCAATTACCCTGTCTTTTTTTTAACATCAAGGATTAAAGAGTAATATTTATATGGAAGTAAACTCATTGCCCTTTTATAGCTTTGGATGTTTACGCTCTGATGCGCACACACACGATGCCAGATTCTCCTCCAGTTGGACTATTTTAGGCCCAAAGCTCTCAATGGCCCGCACGAGGTCAACCATGTCCAACGCACAAAAGAACTCCCAAAACAAATCATGCAAACGCACCGGTTCCATGCAGGCTGCTTTGTGCAATAAGCTACTTACAATCTATGCAACAGCAAAGACTGGATGAGAAGTTAATCCTCCCTGCCTCTCTCTGTCTCTGTCAGTCTCCCTCTCTGTCTACATCTCTCTATCTGTCAGTGTATCCTGGGGCTTCCTCTCATGTATATTCTCCAGTCTTTTTACAACACAGTTTCAACGCATGGCAAACGGTAGTAAGACCATGCGTTTGTGTATTTATTCACGTACATGCTCTATTCCCCCAGTTCCACAGATTCAGAGCAGGAGATCACTTCAGTCTGTGCCAAACGTGAGGCACGTGAGGAAAACAGACCTTAATTACATCTGATGTGAAACAGTGCATGCAGGTCATGGGAACGTTAAGGCACTCAGGGCAAACAAGCAACACTCTGACCATGGGCTCCTGCGGCTGGTGCTGTTGAGTCTGCAGCGCACTCAATCGTCCGGGTGCCTGCCTGTGATACAGTGAAGGCAATAATGGATCATGAAGGCACAGATAGTACTTTGAAATCAGCAGGTTTGGTCTGTCCAACAAAGGACACAGCTCCAGTCTTGGCTGATGTTCTGCTTTCCTCTTTCTCTGTCATGGCCGCCGATGACAGCAGAGTGTATCTGGATCAGGATGCAGAGACCGGCTGGTCCATGGCGCCTGGTACAGTAGGGCTTATCTAGGGGTGAATATCCGCCCCAGCCCTATAGCCTGCCCGTTCCCATCTTTCCTCCCTCCCGGGGCCATCTGCGCACCGGCCAACGCGAAAACCAGATTATCCCATGAACGCGTCATGCAGAATCAATGGTCGCTCCGCTTACTGCCTCTTTGTGTTCCATGTACCTTTTATTTTTGAGATTGTAATTAACATGGAAGAGTAAATAGAGGAAGATTTTTTTCATTAAGTTTATTTGCTGAATCTAGTTTAAGACAGCCTGGGCATTTTCATAAAGCTCTTTGAAGCTCTTCCCCAATGCTTTGGCTGAGATCTGAAGTTCAAAGGGGAAGAGCGGTTTTAATGATATTCAGCATCTGCAAAAACATATGGTCGATCCAAACCATGTTCAGAGTGTTGACCTAAACCTAGTTTGCTCTGCTAATTTATTGCAAAGGTGGGAAGAAATTACCTCCAGCTTGCAGGTGGGTTTTGTTTTGTGGAAATGTGAAGCGACTGTAGGCGTTTGTTTCTCAAAGAGTCGCGATGACTGTGCAGTGATTAATCTGCAGTGGGTGTCCTCTTTACGGCTATTATTCCCATCATTATAAACAGGCGGAAATGTTTTTTTCTATGGTGCAGGGGACATGTTTCAATTAAAAACAATCAACATTATATTTTAATTTCTTCTCATTGGACCAGCACATACAGTATTTCCTATAATTTCTTCGTAATGGGTCCCCTTGCTTTGATTTTCTTATCATCCCCTCCGATTTGGGATTTCAGATGTCACATATGCTGAGGAGGACATATGTAATATGTATTCTTCATAGGCAGGTTTTTGGTGTATCCCTGCTGGATTCCAGTGCTCACACGACAGCAAAGTGATCGATCACCTAGTTTCCTGGTTATTTCTTTGAGACGTCGCTCAAGGAAATTACCAACAATTGCTTGCATTATCGATAGGGTAAAAGTGTAAGAT
The DNA here is from genome assembly GCF_947347685.1 of Pleuronectes platessa. Lineage (NCBI taxonomy): Eukaryota > Metazoa > Chordata > Actinopteri > Pleuronectiformes > Pleuronectidae > Pleuronectes > Pleuronectes platessa. The sequence goes on along the minus strand of NC_070638.1, from coordinate 16,835,366 downwards.
AGATTCAAAAGTGTCTCCAACTTAGTAAACAACCAGACATTTCAATTTCATCTGGCTGGACACATGCAGCACACGACAGTATTGTGTTTCAGTATTGCTGAAGTGGATGTTGTCATGTGTGAGAAGGGTTAGCTTCAGTTTGCGGCCTGGTCACAGCGAGTTTTCAAAGGTGAAAATAGAAATGACTATGACGTGGAATAGATCATTTGCTCGGAGCAGTAAAGTAAATCCTGGCAAAGTTCCACTTGGCTGAAGTGTTTCCCTCAACAAAAAGTCAGAGAGATTATTGTTTTATTAAGTTTATGAAACATCAATATCAGAAAGACATTATACACAAATGAACAGCACTTTTGTTATTAAATACACTTCCTGGTGTTACCAGGCCGGAGTATATATACGTTTTCTTGATCTAAAACCGCAACTGTGTAATGCAAGGTCGATGACAGACATTTTTTTTTAATTGAATTCATTAAGGTTTACATTTTTAGCACTCTGCAGTAAATGTGTTTTTTCTACCAACATATGGTTTGAAACAGATGCTACAGTCCCCTATTAGCGGTTGAGTTAATTACACAGGGACATATATAACACATGCAGGATTTTGTGTCATGCTGGTGTTTTGTACTTCATTAAATGAAAGCTCGCTATGTTTTTCTGTTGACTGTACGTTTGGTTCTTGTTCCTACCCAGACACGTTTGCTCAGTGTTTTTGGGCTGATCGGCAGGTCAGTCAGAGGAGATAGATCAACAAAAGGTTAACATAGAATTGTTTTATATAATGTCCTCATATAAGGAGACTGCTAGATACACAACGGTGTGAGGACTTTCCTTCCTGACTGAGACCGATGTTAATGAAGAGCAGAAACCTCTTGTCAGAAATCATTGATCTCTTCAATCTTTAAAGGCTTTCTTGACATGTCATTTTTCCCTGCTTCTCTACAAAACTGGTGGAACAGTTCATAATTAATAAAGCGAATTATATCTTCAACCTGCCCAGACCTTAATTTGCACTGGCTGCACTCAATTGGTTATTGTCAGCAGGGTGTCAAGTGTGTCCTTGAGACCTGTGTGTAAATGATGGTGTCCACGGAGCACACACAATTAAAATGATAAGTCAGACAACTGAAGTTTTAAATTTATATTGAGCTGCGATTTCATCGTTCCCCCGGATGTGACAGATATAATGGAAGTGAGCAAATATTTATAACCTCCCCTGTCGGAGCTACAGGTGGATGCTGGATTGGTGGAGGGGCTGGATCAGCTGGCAGCAATACTCCAGCAAGAGATGGGATGGGAAATGTTTGCAGATTAAATAGACCTTCTTTATGAACTATAGAGGCTTGTGGACAGAGAGGCGTGTCACATGACTGGAGCCGCGCAGCTCCAGTTGGTTTGTCTGATCTATAGCTATTTGACTCAAACTGACATTTGCCATACAAACAAATCCACCGTATGAATGCTAGGTTATTAGCTCAGGTTATTCATATGCTTCACAGACTCAAAGAGGATTGACTGTAGAATATGATGATTTTATTTATTGTCTACTCTATGTTGTGGTAGGTGTATTTTTGGCTTGTACTCTTTGTCAGAGCTGTTGTGAGCTTCTGGGTTGAAACTGTTTTTAGAGTGTTACATTATAGACGACAGACACTCCTGCAACATCCTATTGTGAGAGTGCCATCAACCAGAGCATCGCCGGTGTCTATTCTGATCTGATAAAGGAAAAGCCACAGTGGCTTTATGGATGTCATGGACAACCCTCCTCCAAGGAGCCTTTGCCTTCTCTTTTACATCGTGGGATTACTGTAATGCTCTTGCGTCCCTTGCAAAGGCAAGCACTGAGGACTGTAAGCCCCACATGGCCCAAAACCCTGTGGCAGATCTGCTCTACATGTTATCGAATCCTCACAATTAAACCAGTGACCCATGGCAGGTGACACTCTAATCCCACCTTGACTCAGACATCAGAGAGTGGCTGGTCAGTCATTCAGTCATTCAATCCGAGGGGTCACAAGATGTTTAAAGTGACAGAGAAGATGCTACTCGTGGCGGCCATGACCTCTAATGAGGGGTCACAAGTATGGCTTTATTGAAAAGCTGCTTTAATCTTTTATGACATTGGATGACATGATTGAATGTGTGTAAAAGGAGGATGCCTGCAGTGACGTGCCCCGGAAGAATTATCACTCAAGTCTGCAGTTCCCTCAGATCTCTGGAGCGTTGCAGTGTTTTCAGCTCACTGTTTCAGTTTTCTGGCACATAACTTCGAAGGCAATCCCATCACTCTCTCCAAGTAATTGTTGGCCATAGCAGGCTATTGTTTTAGGGAAAAGGTCTAAAAACTTACAGTCCTCTACCTGACCAGCACCAAACAGCAAGAGGACAAAGGAGCATTAGGCAGCTAGGTTTTTCAGGGTGGGGGAGACCAAAAACAGAGCAAAAATAGAGTAGAGTAGAAATACATCCCACTATTGTTACAAAAATATCTGATCATACATCTTAATCTAAGCAGTTAAAATGTAATGTCCTTTTTTACTTCAACCAAAGTGGTGAAAGTTTAAGTTTTGAGTTTAAGGAATGAGCTACCACTGTTTACATAATAAAAATAGGGCACTGTGTGAAGGATGTAACTGTTAACAAGGAATTTAGGCATAATAAAATACAGAATACAAAACAACCAACGGTGCTTATCAAATGAGAAATTTCTACATGTTAAAACAGGTACAAAATATTTTTTCCAAATGAGCAGGTGGTTTGAATAACAAAGCAAAGGTTTGTCGGTTTAATAAAGTTGTTAATTAAATGTAATAAGTAAGTGGCTCCATATTGTAAACAATGCTTACTATTAAGTTAATTTTTTGTTTTTAATCACTTCACTCTGAAGATTTCTATTTTTGTTAGTTTCCATCAAAAATACAACATGTGACTGTGATATTATCATCAGTTATATATGTACAGAGTTGGGAGGAGGAGGTCAAAAGGTAAATCCCTGACATAGCATAAATATAATTGTTTCACCTCTTTGATCTCTTGGCTGCAGTTCGTAGTTTCCAAAACCGCTGCAATAGGGAAAACAAATTATTAATGTTAACCCGGCACCAAACATCTGGACACACAGCGCAGCACAATCCAGTTGAAACTGTTTCCCTGGCATTACCCAGAAGATTGATGTTTTGTTGTTGCACCGTGAATCAACCTCCACTTTGATTTCTACTTATAACGTCCTGATTTTCCTGTCGGAGATCGTCTAATCCCCGACCGGCGCAGGACAAGCCCCTTGGCTGTAGCCGCTGCACTTGTTGTCTGATAAGCCAGAGGAGGAGAACGGGGGGTTCCAGGGTATTTACACAAGCTGCAAATCTCTCTGTTATTGTAGCTCCGGTCACATCTCTCCATCACTGGCAGTCAATTACCTGAGCTTTCTTGTGATTAGACAGAAAACCACATTGTTGATAGTATAATTATAACCTTAGCCTATTTACTGCAGTCTGTAATGACTGTGATAAGGTTGGTTGGCATCACATTCTGGCTATAGCAAGCTCATTGCATTTTTTTAACCTACTGGCTCCATCGTGATCTCATTCATGCAAACTAATACCTCTCATCTAAGAGCTTCACATGCCAGAGGTAGCAATTTGTTAATTGCATTCAGATGACAAAACCCACCGTGTGATCACTCAGGAGTATAGTAGAGCACAGTCTGAGTTAAAGCAATTCACCTCAAAACACTTCATTTTCCCTCATTTGTTAAAATACTAACAATCATATCATATTAAAGAATACACATAATCATTTAGAGATTTGTGAATTCAACATGTCAGTGAAGCCGAGGGCACAATCCAGCTGCAGGGATATCTGGGGTTATTGAAGAACAGCATCTTCCTGGAAGACTCAAAGAAAACAAAGATTGAGGCCGGTGCTTGAGGGAAGTGATAAAAGGCAAAACTGGAGTAAGAAGTGATAGGAATCTATGAATAGAGAGATTGCTTGACTTGTTGAAATGGCAGCATCAGCCAATGAGCATGAAGAGAAAAGAAAGCAGTCGGGAGTGATGACGTTTGTTATGTCCTTCTCCTGAATGTCCTGTTAGTGTAGGGTCACCTGTAGATCATCGTCCCTGCAGCAGAAGATTCAGTTGGTCAGATGCTTGCAAACCTTGAGCTGCACCTCATCTACTACGAATCTGAGAGAGAGGCATGGTCATAGCATTGACTGCATGTAACAGCTGTGACACAGTGAAGTGACCTAAAGGAAGATAAATGGTGCCACACTGACGCTGTAAAGCTTGTCATCTAAGAGAGTAAGACAATATAAGTGTCTAATGGTCCTTTAACGTGAGAATGTAAAGCATTTAAAATCTTCCAACCTGCCTCAGTACACTCAAGAGTTTTGATGCTACAGCGTGATTTCGTAGCTTTTGTTGGCTTAAGTGACTGCTGGTGTTTAGCAAAAGTAATTGTCCGTTGATGAGGATTTGTCAAATTTTAAACTGTAATGCTATGAAAAGAACGCCTCGACCAGGATTTCCTCTTAAGACGGGCTAAATGTTTCCAAAACGACACTCTGCGCTGTGTGTGGGGAGGTTGGAGAGTTCGTCAGCTTGAAATGGCGCCTCTTGTGGCTGAGCGGGGGGTCTCCAGCTGGTCCAGTGTTGCAGCACTAAGTTCCTAACTATAACTGCCATAACAACACAGCTTTGATTTTTATTCAACTTAATTTTAAGAAATCTCAACAAAAATGATCTTAATTCAATGACAATTTATTAGTATTATTAATTATCTCAAGAGACACCCAGCAGTTCCCACAATAAGCAAACACTTTGTGAGGAGAGAGAGAAAAATTCTCTTCAAGCCCCCTGCCTATGTAACCGGTCTGGCTTAAACTTCACTTCAAACTCTGCGTTGTGTCTGTTAATGTTGTGGGGACTAAATGAGGACGACTCTTGCCTTGCCAGTTGAGGGCCTTTATCGTCTACAGCTCTCATATCCGTACAGCGACTTCACAAAACCAGGTTTCACACATACACACCTCTGGTCGCCAAGCTGATGGTGAACCAGTCTGAAGTAGTGTTAATCCGGGTCACGCAACAAGATTAGATTTAACAAACTAAAAGCTCCCCACACTAATATACACATGACAACAGGAGAATAACAAAATGTTAACAAACAAATGTGGCGACGCCGGTGAGCTAGTTCTGGCAGGCAACTCGAGCTGCGCTGCGCCAATCATGTTACATACATCATGTGATATACCTCACTCTCCACAACCATCTGTAATACACACCCACCTTATCAGGTGGTCTATTTAACAAGAGAGACATTTCCCATCAACCCCTCTTGCTCGCACTGCTGCTGCCGTATTGCCACCAGTTGCTTCAGCCCCTCCACCCCCCCAGCATCCACCTGTAGGCTCCAATGGGGGGTTACAAGTATTTGCTCATCACTCCCATCATTCCTGTGTAATCATATGGGGGAGTGATTAAGTTGGAGCCTGGACACCAAACACTAAATCTGTTGTAATAAATATATTACATGATCGAACGTGAGTTGTCTGACCGAAATGGACTTTATATGAAAAACATTAGTCTAACGTATTCGATTACACCGACATCTTTAAAATGTTTCTGTCAAATACTTTAACATCATGCCTGCTCTTGTTGTCGTAATGTCTCCGGCTCCAGTCGAGCAGCTGCGGTTCTACACTTTTGTTACGTGCACATTCCCACCACACTTATTTTGTTCTCTCAGGCTACAGTCCAAACCAAGTGTGGCATTATTTGACATTTTTGTGAAAACATATTATGTACCCGGCAGAAATGGCAATCTGGCCTCCTCCCACAGCCCAAAGACATTGAGGTTGGGGTAAGGTGTACTGGGACTCCAAATTGGCGGTAGGTGTGAATGTTAGTTTGAGTGATTGTTTGTCCCTGTAAGACACTGGCGACCTGTCCAGGGTGTGTCAGCTGGGACCGGCTCCAGCTCCCCCCCTGTGACCCTCAAAGGATAAGTGGTATAGATAATGGATGAATAGACCTTGTCTGCACGTATCTTCAAATTCCTGTTGCTCCTGACACTTTCATACTTCCTCACACTGTCAGATGTGTAGTCACACAGTGTTATATGGATGGTCTGCTGCCAAACCAGCTATCATACACTCGTACAAACGCACCCTCAGAATCTTGTGACCCCTCATCTTTTAAACTGACAGGCTGACACTCTCTCTCCTCCTCCTCCTCCTCCTCCTCCTCCTCCTCCTCCTCCTCCTCACTCTCCTTCGTTGCCTTCTCATCAACATCTTCCCACAAACAACAGCTGCCGGCATGTTTTTCTTTTTCCAATTCTTCTACACAAGCTGTTAACAGTGTAAAGCTTTTTATTGTGAAAATGAATGCCTCTACAACAGCGCTTTTCAAGGTTTTCCCCATTTAAATGCAAATTGCACTCATCGGCTGATAATGTTTATGATTAACCAGGTTTATTCCTCTCCCTCATAGAAAGGGAGAGGTTTGCAAAGCTCTGTGTGGCCCCACGGACGAGAGGAGAGGAGGAGCGTGTAGCAGAGAGAGCACACTTCAAAAGACATACCAAAATTTTGTATTTACACATTTACAGGGACAAATTAAGATATCCTGCATAGACTGAAGCAAGGATAATGCAATTTCTAACAAGAGTTTTCCTTTCTGTCTGTCCGTCTGTGTTTCTACTTTCCATTGGTCAGTTTGATGTCTGGTCTCGCCGCCCTGGACGCTAAGTGCTCCAGCCGCCTGGGCATCATGACCATCTCCTACTACCTCTGGACCACCTTCGTTGCTGTGGTAGTGGGCATCGTCATGGTATACATCATCCACCCGGGTGGCGCTGCCCAGAAGGAGGCCTCGGAGGAGAGCAAGAAGCCGATGACCAGCTCTGCTGACGCCCTGCTGGATCTCATTCGGTAAGAGGTCGTCCCCTTTCTCCTCCATCGCTCACTCAGTGTCAGTTCGCTCAGATGAAACTCATCATTCTCATGGAAGAGTGAGTGAGAGGTGCATGATCGATGTCACGACACTGCCTTCACACACAGAAGAGTTAAAGGGCCAAAGAGAGACATGTACATGACATGAATTTATATTCAAACATTCATGAGAATCTATTGTACCGGAGTTTTTGTCCAATACTGACCATTAAATATAACAAGCACCAGACAGCATCACTGGTTGAATGAAAACCAATGGTTTATGTGTTATTCTCTAAGAGAAGGAGAGGAAAGAAATTGAAAAAGCATTTTCCTCTAAAATATTGGAGTGTTTAACCTCTTCAGCACTGAAAGAAACCATGTGGGAAGGAATCACCACTGTTTGGTTCAAGCTCATCACATGTGGGTGTATACAACCTAAGATGTAAGGTTATGAGTAGGCATTAATTGGCTATAAAGGATCGCAAGTCTTAAAGGTTGGAACCAGTGCTCTATAGAAATATCCTGTCATAAAGCCTGTGGGAATGGGATCAGGCTCTGTTGTTGTTATGGGATTTTCTAAATTATTGCAGATATTTTTACTGAAATCAAAAACAGGGATATATTGTATATGTTTAACAAAACCAAAAAGAAAACAAATAGATAATCGAGAGATGCAAGGTAATATTTGATTTGTGTTTGAAGTGAATTTGCAAAGGAAATCTCTAATATTGACTGCACTACTCGTGGCAGCAGACTAAGTGGGGAAACTCTTTGCAAGCACTGAGACTAAATATAATTATCTGCTTCACACCTTGGAAATGACTGAGAGAGAGAGACGTGCAAACTTTGTGAGGATTATAACTGATTGCGTGCACGACGCCTTGTCATTACACCTGTCTATTAATACCTGCGATTGTTCATTTCTAGCTCTGCGTGTGCTCTCATGTGCTCGAGGTCAGAGCGTAAAGCCTGGAGCCTCGTGTACCAGTGGGTTATCGTGCTGAGCTAATTAGTGCTGCTGAGGTGCCGGTGCTGCGTTCGAGGCATAGATTAGAGGTGAGGCTAGGACAGAGGCAAGGTGGGAAACATGACCATGAGGTAGAGAGCCGCTGTGTCAGTGTGACAGTCGGTCAGTGGGCTAAAGGCAGCAGGCATCCACATCGACGCACTGTAAACTACAGAAAACCCAAAACTGTGTGTTTTTCATAAAAAAATATTTCAGACTTTCACATTTAAAAGCAATATTTTGATACACCATCTACTGGAATCTGGTTCCAATTGTTAACATTTCGGAGTTTCAATAACTGAATCAAATCGTGGTCGATTTTTGTTCTTTTTCTAATGACTCACTTTTAATCAATATGAAATGGCACTACGTGCTAATCACGTGGCAATGGTGAAGTGTCTTCGTATGTGTGTATGTGTGTGTGTTTGTGTGTGTGTCTGTGTGTATGTGTGTGTGTGTGTGTGTTTGTGTGTGTGTCACAGAGCACAGCTTTGCTTTGGATTTAGATCGCAAAGCTTCTTTACAGCCTTCATCTATCATGCATACTATGTTGGTCCTCTCACAAACGAGCCGGGCTGCCTGCGGCCGTGTGTTTACATGTGCGAGTGTGTGATAAGTATGTATAATGAGCCCAGTATGTATGAATATGTGCATACTTGGATTTATTAGGCCCAACGCGGTCAGAGTGGTTCATTAGCCTGCTTTGCCGTCTTAGACCCAGGACAGGCTGCTGAATGGCTAAGTGGTCAAATCCGTGCAGAATACTCACTGCGACCTTGTGACCTGCACCATAATGTGGGCCCACACTCTCTCTGACTCTTGTATGTCACCCTGTTTAATGCATGAGCTGTAAAATGCAATATGTCCTTTAATCCTTCTGCATCTGTAATGTGCTGTCTGAATTGCGGAATGACACACAATTATTCAACAGCCTGCAGTTTGCGCTATAGTGCTGGACGATATGGCCAAAGGTTATGTCGAGATCAAATGTTCATCGACATAATTAGAAATTAGTCAATAAAGCTTGAAGTCCTCAAAAGGCACTTCTTGCAAGAAGTTATTATCAATCAGTCATATTCTGCACCACAAAGGGAGGGGGCTGCATTGCCCTCCTGTTTATGTTTATGATTTAATCAGTCCATTGAAAGTATTGATTACACATTCAAATATATATTTAAAATTTATAATAAAACAATAAATAGATTTCCTCAACTGATTTAATGGGATTGTGTTGATTAAATGTCTTTAAGGAAGAGTCAAAGTTTTAAAAATAATCAGGTTCCACTGTCTAAAGTAGTTTGTTTTCAATATTTCATTACATTGATTTATGAATTAATTATTACTTGTACACAATTTTTTAATTATCATAAAAGCTTTAAAATATGTGTCTTGGGATTCAAGGACACTTCAGCATGTGGACGTGAGCCACATAGTCCTATTCATAGAGTTCTGGTGATTCTATGAATAATAATTGATAGAATATATGAAATGATAATTCCCGCATCATCAATGTGAACTTGTATTTAATATCACTGACCTTCTCCTCCACCATGTACAGTCAATACGTAGCTGTGGTGTAATCCTCAGACTTCATTTGAAAAATCACTGAACTGTGGGAGATTTTACTAACAGTGATTCCAGTATAAATCTCCATCCACCACTCATATGATCATATAATGTCCATAGTGTGCAGGGTTGCAGGGCTATGGAACCATGTCCCAGCTCAAACTGGGTAAAGAGCAGAGGACAATCAGTTAATCAGTCATATTCACAACGACATATGAGCACTTATGTACACTTATGCACTTAAGTACAGAGGGAAACGTGCATGTCATTGGAATATGGGAAAATCAATTCAGTTACACATATTAAATGAATGCCTCTGACAAACCTGCTTTAAAACCAAGAGACACAGGAAAGAATCCTTATTGAAAATGAATTATGCTTTCCAAAAAAGACATGTTGTGTTGTCCTCTTATTCATTATTGTGAACCTGCACTCTTCCCGCATTTTTCTATCCTGTTTTGTGTGATTAATTTTCCTTTTTCTTTTTGTTCCTACTAACAAATGTAAAGTGTCCCTGGCTCTCTTGAAAGGCGCTTTATAAATTGATGTTATGATTAATATTATAAGTATTTGCACTACATCTCTGTCTGTGACTGAAGGAAACATTTGTGCTTTACTTTGAAATGACACGTGTGTTACTTTCGTGGTGACTGATGCCATACACTGAAGGACTTACATGTTTCCTACACTTCTCCTCCACAGCAACATGTTTCCAGCCAATCTCGTTCAAGCTACATTTCAACAGGTAAGCTGAAGTGATGAAGGCAAAGACACTCACTTTTTAAGGGGGGGGGGGGGTTCCAATGGTGTTGAGGCAGCAATATTTCTGTCTTTCTCCTCTACTCTGCAACCCTTTGTGTTAGATGAATATTAAAGTGTAATCAAATAGGAAGGTAAAAATGTGCCCACCTTTACCAGTAAATACCATTGTGACAGCATGTGGATGTTAGTATTATAAAGGGACACACTGAGAGAATCTGCTGCCTCGCACATCTACGTTTTGTGTCATGTTCATTCTGATGTTTTTGTTTTTTAAAGTATCGAACACAGAGAGTCCCAGAACTCATCCCCAAACCAACGTTGGCTCAGCTCCTCGATGAGACCACCACGCGCAGGATCTACATCTACGGCATCCAGGATGACAACGGCACCGACATTCAGAACTTCTCCCTGGACCTCACACCGCCACCTGACGTCATCATGAAAACATCCCCCGGTACCAGCGAAGGCATGAATGTGCTGGGGATTGTTATTTTCTCTGCAACCATGGGTAAGTAGCTGGCACGGAGCTCACAAGCACACACACACCGTCACACACATAACATACTACTACTTACTTGCAGGATTGAAGTCTCGGCACACACACACCTTTGCATAATTAATAGAAAACTATTTTGTATTTCCCCTGAGGGAGGCAGAGAACAAAGATATTACGTTATTCACATTTGCTTACATTTGCTAAATGCAATATTGTTGATATATAATTGAATATATGAATAAATTAACATAACATTGTGTACTACATTGTGTTTTTTTTTTTTTTATCCAGGAATAATGTTGGGGAGGATGGGACCCAATGGAAGCGCTCTGGTCAACTTCTGCCAGAGTTTAAATGAGGCAGTGTTGAAGATTGTTGCCATAGTCATCTGGTAAGACATGTTATCATGAGAGTGAGCAGCACCAAAATAAATTAACAATTATTTACAAATAATAACTGTAGTGATGATCAATTAGCTTTAGCTGAACCATTATTAAGAAGCTCTCATTTTTAGCCATTTCTCATTGCTTGGCTGTATGAGCGGCAGTGGTGTCCACCTCTTTGGGCCCCAAGACTGAAATACACTATATGGACAAAAGCTGTAACAGCCTCCACTCTTCTGGGAAGGCTCTCGACCAGATTCTGGAGTGTGTCCACGGGAATCGTGGCCCTTTAATATCTTGATGGCGGTGGACTAGTGGCAGAAACTTGGACTATGGGCAGAAAAGGTCTCTGGTTCGTCTCTGGTTCGACTCCACGGAGAAACAACAAAAAGACGAACCTGGATTGATCTGTCCAAAAATCCAAGAGGATTCTCCCTACCCTGTCTAGTGCCCCTGAGCAAGGCACCTTACTCTCCCAACATCTGCTCCCCGTGCGCCGTACATGGTCGCTTACTGCTCTGTGTGTTCTGCACCAGATGGGTCAAAAGCAGAGGTTAAATTTCCCTACAATTGCATGAATGTGCCTTTGCATGCATGTGTTTGGGACAAATAAATGTATCTTAATTTTATTTAGTGTAGAAACAACAGTTTTGCTGCTGCTATGATCCAAACGTTAGATGGAACCACATCCATAATTTGTTTTGGTTCTTATTTACATTTGAACACTATGAAAGATGTTATACTTGCTATTCATAGAGTTGTCAGTGGTGTTTCAATACTAGAAGCAGCGAGAAATAGCATTTTAAGAAAAGCTTTTGTTGTGGCTGATAACCTCAACATGTGCTCTACCTCCTCTCCTCTCCTCTCCTCTCCTCTCCTCTCCTCTCCTCTCCTCTCCTCTCCTCTCCTCTCCTCTTTCCTTCCCAGGTATTTCCCATTCGGTATTGTGTTCCTGGTTGCCGGAAAGATCTTGGAGATGGACGACCCTTCAGCCATGGGGAAGAAGCTTGGCTTTTACGCCATTACCGTGGTAATGGGCTTGGTGCTGCATGGGCTCTTCATCCTCCCAGCCATGTACTTCTTCATCACTAAAAAGAGTCCCATTGTTTACATCAGAGGCATCCTACAGGCTCTGCTTATCTCCTTAGCAACCTCATCCAGGTAAAAGACCTTTCTCAAATACGCACGACACTGGATTTATCTTTATATTCATTTACAAATTCAGGGGAAAGGAATCTGATTTGCTTTATTTATTCATGAACCAGCAAGTAATGGAGAAACAACCCACGTAATCAAGTTCCTATCATATTTCTATGTATAAGATAATTATGAGATTAATAATTTACCTCTAATTATCTAGACAGTGGCAGCCCATATTCGAATTTGTCTGACCACAGTTTCATAGTGAACCAAAACCTTTTTCAACACTTCCATTTGGCCTGTGTACTCGTCACTCAGAGTCAGATGGCAGGAGACTTACATTCGTCCATGTGCATCCACCCTGCCACTATAGTTTTAAAAAATCCGCTCCACAATGTACTGGTCCTCCACACAACAATTTTTGTGGAGGTTGTTTCTGATTTCTATTTTCCACCTCAAGATTGTATTTTATACTTGGATTGGAGATTTGTAGAATAGGGCTTTTCCAACAACAGAGCACATTGTAGCCATTCAAAGGGATGAGCAGCATTACTCATAGTTAGTCCACATCATCTTCATACATTTTCAAATACTAGCAATTGTCCTCCATCAAAATGACATGAATCTACTGAACTCATACATTGAGAAAAGCATTTACACCAAGCAGATGCAGATTTAGAGCACTCGGATATTTCACTGCTTTGTCACATTGGCTCAAACAAGAGCTACTTGTAACAAATGGGTTCTGTGACTTTTTTGCATGAAAGCCGATAAACGCAGCTCCTTACAAGAGGTGTTTCATAGACTGATCTGATTGTCTGAAGGAGCTGTCATCATTATCTTTTCCCCTCGCAGCTCTGCAACTCTGCCTATCACCTTCAAGTGCCTCCTCGAGAACAACCACATCGACAGACGCATCATCCGCTTCGTGCTGCCCGTCGGTGCCACCATCAACATGGACGGCACCGCTCTCTACGAGGCCGTGGCAGCCATCTTCATCGCCCAAGTGAATAATTATGAGCTTGACTTTGGGCAGATCATCACAATCAGGTAAGAGCAGGCTAATTTTTGCCTGAGGCAGGCACCAACACAAATGTGACTTATTACCTGTTTTAAATGTCAGCAGGTCAGGGAGGTTGAACAATATGAAAGATATTCTCTGAGCTCTTGAGTCAAATGAAAAGCTGTTATTATCAAATGTTTCTACCACTTTATGGATTTTATTGGATGTCTTAATTAAAGGAAGTCAAATAAAAGCGCAGCGATTAAGGGGCATGCAACTAATATTACAGATATTAAAAGAGTTGAGAGACATATACCATGTAGGAAAACAATTCATCTGGCTTTTCCTTTGGGAGAATTCCAAGCCTGTGTCTAGAGTGGATCGACCTTCACTAGAAACTATATGTCAGCGTATAAGGAATCTAAGTCTCCCCTGTACAGGTTTTGAGCATCTTTTATTCAACTGTCTCTTGTCAATGCCTCCTCCTTCATTCAAGGTTTCCATAAGATGAATTCAACCACAGTAAAATAAATAACAATTAGAAATAACATATTTAGAAAATAAAAATTGGTAGATAAGCTTAAAATAAAAAATATCATCAGCCCTTTGATTTTCTTTGCACCTATGAACCATAAAGTCACTCCTGGGGCTCATACCTTCGTCAAAGGCCAACAGTCCCCTTGAATTCAACCAATCTGCCTCAAGTTACACACACTCATGGATATTAGTTTCACTATTGTGCCAGATTCTTTTCATCAAGACCCATGAATTATTCCCCTGGGAAACTGGGAAATTATTGAAAAACGTTGTCTTCCAACGTTAAAGATTTTTTTTTTTTTTTAAACTGGATCCTACATTCTGTACTTAATATAAATGGGTGCTTCCCTGATCCAAGCCACATATTTCCCCCAAGTTTTGCAAAAAGTTCAGTATTTTTGGTGCAATCTTTTTTACAGACAAACAAACAAACCCAAACAAATGGGCAGGGGTTAAACCATAACCTCCTTGGCGAAGGTAATAATGGAGAGAAGCTGCAACAGGGCAATTTATAGCACCACAGTTTTTTTGCAAACTAGCTCATTTGTATGATTCAGCAAACCCTGCAGATAATTGGGATTTCTGGCAGCTTTTATTTTTTAGGGGTCTGAGTTATTTTGGCATTTTGGAAAGCATACTTACTCATGACCTGTTGAGAGATATTTGATAACCTTAACTTCACTTAAAAATGTCAATTTAAAACATTTCTGGGGTTATTTGCTGGAATAACTTCCATTACTTCCATCTACTCTGGTTGCCAGGCAACTGAACATTTTATTAGCAAGTTTCAGACAAGCTGATGGGTGGATTTACCTTTTGAAAAACCAAGGCACAGTCCTTCATCTGTTTCCTCCTGTTTCTAGTATTTATGCTATGCTAAGATAAGAGAAGTTAACAGGCTTCATGTTAACAGAAAGACAGGAGAGTGGCAGTGGGGAAATTGCTCATCATACTCTTTATAATAAATGCATTTCCTCATATTTTTCCTTTTGAAATGACTACATATACAGCTGGGTCAGGTTTTTATCTGAGTAGCACTTGTTGCATATAAGGACAACCTCTCCTAAAGTGTGACGACACAAGCAAATTTAATTTGGGTCAAATGGTGCCGGCACACTTGCGGTGATTTGAGTGCAACATATGAATTATCTAACGTCACACATTTGGTTTAATTCTGATTAATAAAAAAAATATGAAGAGATTTACTCGATACACATATATGTAAATGTCACACAGATTACGACTCATATGAGCTTCTTAGTCTGATCTGATTTCTGCTAAATCCGTCTGGAAGCCCCAGGGAGACAGACAGACTCATAGACCAACACAAACACAAACAGACCCCCTCCGGCCAGTACCACCACCCTACGACTTTCAGCCCCAGGTGAACAAGTCCACCCTGAAAAAAAGTCCTGTTCCTCCTCTAATTTGATGACATTTCCTGCTGTGATAACATTAAGCAGACCTCTCCCCATGGCTGCGGCTTGTGCCCATTCCCTCATAATCCCTTGGCTGTAAGACCCATATGACCTGTATTACTCATCTCCCTTGTCACGCCAGAATTATAATAATTTTTCCCTCTCTGGATGCTGTTCCCGTGCTGTTTGGCTGCTGACCAGGAAGCTGCTCCATCTGCATGCTCAACCCAAGCCCAACTTCCCTCCTCATCTGCCATTCCTACAAGCTAAGCCTTAGCACCCTTAAGACTGAGGACTTGTATTAGGCCTCGGAAATATTTGTTGCATGGCCACAAGGACTCTGTACTTTGGCAACAATAATAATGGTCTAACTTTCATCGGTGGGGGGAATGTGTTGGGCAAGTTGGCTTTATTCCCTGGCAGTTGGCAGCTCAGGCTTATTTGTTCCTCCAATGCTAGGTCATTCAGAAATGGCATCCAGAGTAAAAAAAACTATGCCTAACAAATGTGCAGATGGTGATCTTCCCCTCATGGGAGCAGCTGACAACAACAACATTGTTTATATCAAGCAATTTTTTCTGCCATTGCCCCCTCACCAACCCCGTCCCCGAACAGTCTGTCAAAGCTAGTGTCACTAGTCACAGAAGGCCTGGCAAGCTTTGGATTTTTCCACATGCAGAAATAGTGTCTGTGGGGCTGTCTGTTATGTTTGTGATAGGCTGGACCCAAATGCAGATATAGGTAGGAAGCAGGGCTAAATTAGTTAATAACCAATGAAACAAGGCGGGCAACATCTTGGAAGGACGCTGGTGGCTGAAAAAATCCCAACTCCAAAAAAGGCACAAAAAAACACTGGGAGAAAATGCAGAACTAAAGACATGTTTATGAACAGAACTGGAGACATCACAAGAAGCAGACCAGACAAGGTGACAAAGGGAAAACCCGACACTACAAAATGGCAAACTCACTGTAAAGTGGATTGTATTGAGGGATTTCGGACACAGCCAGAGATATAAAGGGAGGCAGAGATAGTTTAACACATAGATATTTATATAAAGGCTAGATGTCTCGTCCGCGTTGCCGGCCATCTTCCCACAGGCGGCACACCCACCCACAACATTGTGTTGGTAGTGGTACATTAACTTTTTAAATAAAATAAAATAAAATGATTCTTTATGTATAGTTGTAAAGGGAAATCTTGTACCTATATAGAACATTATTCGATTTTTTTTTAAATAAAATAATTATTCATAAGTATGCAGTGTCATAACTACATCTCTGACTTTTATAACAAACCGAACCGTTTAAAAAATCGGTGGAAAATTTAGCAAGTTATGGTTATTTAAAAAGTACGTATCACTACAGCACAATGTTATGGGTGAGCGAGCTGCCTGTGGCAAGATGGCCGCCATGTGCGGACGTTCGACTCCATTGGCCGAGACATCTAGCCTTTATATATATATCTATGAACACACACTGTGACACGGGTCAAAACAGGAAGGGAAGTGACTGTCAAAATAATATATGAAGCAAGAAAACATACACATGGCATTGCTTCCAGATACACGATAATTTATTTATTGTATTCTGAATTAACTGATGGTGGGTGTTTCTGTAAAACCCCTGCAGCTGTAAACTTCACTCGCTGAGTTGTTCTGCCTCAAATTCCATCTCCGCTTAACGCAGCCTCTTTCTCTCATTTGCTTCATCAACAGCATCCTCCCAGGGTACTGTTATTTTTTCAAAGTAGAAGGCAGGGTGTAACAGAGTACCAGGTCCGGTTTCAGGGTGGTGTTGACAATGTGTGATGGGACTATAATGGTAAGCCTTTGAGATTCTCTGGCTTGCTCCAATGGGCCCCTCCTGCCTGGTCAGTGGAGTAGGCCCTCTCAGTCCCAGCACTCTCTCGGACAAAAGGCTTGAAACTGCTCGAAGTTTTGAAGGGCAACACATTGGTAGCAGTTCTCTTTGTTACGAAAACCTCAAGATCACTGTGGCCTGACGAAACTTGTTTTTGGTCTCTATATGTGACCCATTATATAAATGCCATTGGGAATTTTTTCAAATTATGACCAGTGGTCACATGTAAGTCTGGATAATAATGTATGTAGGAATTGCACTGATTGTAAAATCACAGGGCTGTGATCTAAGTTGACCTATTTCAGTCATTTGAATCTACCCCTCACAAACTATTCTGTACTTTCCCTCACAACTTCTGTGAGAGCCAAAAATTAAGACTTTCTCGAGAATCTTTTCCTGTAGATTATAAAAATAAAAACACTCTGCGCCTCTGTCTGTTCTCCCAGCATCACTGCCACTGCAGCCAGTATCGGTGCAGCAGGAATCCCACAGGCAGGACTCGTAACCATGGTGATCGTGCTGACCTCCGTGGGTCTGCCCACTGATGACATCACTCTCATCATTGCTGTTGACTGGGCCTTGTAAGTAAGGTTTTCTTCTTTTCACAGAGAATAGCATACAATCAAAATCACCATGTTTGGGAAATGACATGCTATGTGGGCTGATGTCCATGCTACTCACTAGAAGGCAACACTTGAATTATTGAAAATACACACAATTAGACCAGGCACATTACTTCATGCATCTGGAACACTATACTGTGAGCTTCTATGTTGCATGAACCTGAATGAAAGCTTCATTGACAACATGGTTTTGGTTTTATCATGTAGGGATCGATTCAGGACCATGGTGAACGTGATGGGTGACGCCCTGGCCACCGGCATCATGGCTCATATCTGCAGAAAAGATTTTGTCAAAGAGGGGGAGCAGGTGAGAGCATCATGGTCAAATTAATGGACTCTGCAGGAGTCTGCACTTTGCACATCATTTTATAATTCACAATTTCATCATTGACGATCCAGGTTGTCTCGACCTTTGCATGGAACAAACCGTACTAATTGCTCTTTGAAAAGGAGAGGGAGAAGTGGTGTGTGGGTGTAATATAGAGTTTATTTAATATATATAGTTAAATATTTTGCATGTGTGTAGAAGGTCAATTGGGTTTTAGGTGGTGGAGGAGGTTTGGCATTTCAGGAAATACCTTTAATTTCTTTTTTGCCAAGAGTTAGTATGAATAATGGATGGAGCCAAGAGAGATGTTATTCAACCTTGGACAAAAAAATTCTAAACAACAAAAGTTACAAAATTAAAAGGTTCATTAATTTGGAAAGACTTCTACACGCTGACAAGTCAGACAAGTCTTTAGCGTCTTTAATCCTTCCAACAAGTTTTTCGGGAAATCAGTTCTGTGGTTTTTGTGTAATCTTGCCAACAAACAAACAAAAAAACATAAGCTCCTTTGTATTTAAGAGCATCCTCTTCCTCTCCCTCTTCCTCATCTCATCCACCAGGTGCCTCTGATCTGCGAGACCAAACCCATGATCAGCATCCAGCAGATGATGACCTACCAGAACCAGAAGAACGGCTGCTACCAGCCGGCCCCGCCGGGCAGCAGGCAGGACCACTTTGCCCCGGACGTGGCCCGCCTGATGCAGCTGGAGGAGGGCGTTCGGCCGGCAGAGAAGAAGAAGCAAGGCCACTCCTCCCATCGCAAGAGAGAGCACAGGGACAAGGAACACTGTTCAATTGACATGAACGGCCTGGAGACTAATGTATAAAAAGCAGCCGCCCTCTCGACAGCCACTGGCACATCCGCAGCTGCAGGACCAGCAGGAGAGGAAGAACAGATCCAGGAACTGAGGTGACTGAAGTTCACATGCTTCTCTCTTCTGAGAAGGACGGACAGCGGCCAAGAAAATACTTTTTTTTTCTACATAACCTAAATGATGACCCTCATTTGATTGTGTATGTTTGTGAGTGTACATATTTATCAGATGTATTATTGTACAGCGGCAGTGAGAGCGTGCTGTGGCTTACAAACCGTTTCACTCCCAGATCTGTGAGTCTCCCTCGCAGGGAAGTGAAAACTCATGACAGATCAAATTAAAGGAGTCTGTCTCTCCTTCAGCATTTCATTGGGTTTTTATTGTATTCTCTGAAAATCGAAACGCTTGGTGTGTGTTTTTCCAGTTGATTCACTATAACTCAAGAAAGCGCACAACAGAAAGACAAAATGGCACTATGCAAGATGATCGAACTGTAACAAGAACCCCTTTCATTTGAACGCAACTATGCAATAGTTTCACATTTAAGAAACATATTTCTCCGATTTCTGGGGAAGAAAAAAAAAATGGGAATTTTCTCGGCAACACATTTCCTTACACTTGTCTTCTCCGCCTTGTTGTCCTGAGTCTGAGTGGGCACTCGGCCTCATACCTGCAGTACTGTACGACAATCGCCACACAGCGGGGCGGAAGCAACGGCCGAGATCACAATGAAAATGAAGACGAGTGTTTGTCCTCGTGTTGAAGTCCTGTCAAGTTGTCTTTGCACCCACGTTGTATTCCCTCTTTGCCTTAAACGACCAAAGGAGGAGCACGTGGGACCAGGGCGTCCACCCGACACGCGCCAGGGGCAGGTGAGACAAACGCGACGCGACAATAACAGCTCGCACTCTGAACTCTGTCCATATGTATGTGATATAATGCTGTACATGTGTGTATTTCAAAAGTTGACAAAAAAAAGGTGTACTGTAGATCTTACTACCATGTCAGTATGTTTCAAAAGCTGCCATTCTGTATTTGTATAAAGAAACGCTTCACTGTAGTCGAACATTTATAAAAGTGTACCAGCTCTGTAAAGAAGAAAACATTGAGAGATTGAAAAATATATCAAAAATATACAAGTAGTATTCTTTCTTGAGTATTTTTTTTTAAATGGTACTGAGATTCGGTTGAAATGCAATGCAATTTTTGGCAGTAAAAATAAATAAGTCGATTGGCCAAGGCCCAACAGTTATTTGGATCTGCACCAAATTGCAAACTGTCATAAAAATCAGTCCCCTCATCATTGAAGTTTTTTTTTAATCAAGATTCATTAATTATTATCATGAATTTTGGCAAAACCTCCAATCTCACAATGTAAAAACCCACCCCCTGAACCAGAGCTGCAGCATAAGCTCTGATTTACTGTATCTACTCACTTAACTTGAAGGTCAAAACTACATGCATGTCCTATTCAATGATGGAAACATGGTACCGTCTGTCCTTCTATAAAGTCCATTAAGGGAAAAATATTGACAAGATAGGATTTTAATCACCTAGTGAAAAGTGTTTGGCAGAGGAGTAGGATCCACGTGAACCTTTTTTATGCCATTCGATTCAGTTTTATTTGTATCTCGTCAAATCACATCTCCTATAACCTTGAGGCCCTTTGCAGAGGAAGGTGGAGACCTTACGTCGTTACAGAGAAAATCCTAACAAGCTCTCAATGACGGAGAAAGAGGGAAAAGGATCCTCGAGCCGAACCGGACAAAGGTGATTACCATCGTCCTGGAGGTTGTGCTTTCACCGCTGCCCTTTGGATTGTTCAAACACTACAGAGCAAACAAAACAAACGCAATATTCGGTCTTCTCAAAAATTGTGCCCTCGCCGAAAGTCAACCTTCGGTAACTAGAGTGTCACTTGAAAAATCTTGCAACGGGAAAAAGAAAAACCTCGCTGAATCATTCTGCACCTCAACAACAAGTTTCATGGATTTCAGTTGAGTGGTTTCAACCTTGGTGGATTTAATTAACGTAACTAGAAAAATCTTTTACATTCTTGCCGACGTGTAGAACAATGAAGCTCGTTTCCACTTCAGCCTGAAGTCTCTCTTCATGGAGCAGCAATAATAAATGTATGGGGGACACAATTTAATTCATGTACGAGGTTAAATTCCTACAGCCTGTGTGTTTAATGAGCTCCAAACACCAGAGGCATTTAGTCAGACACAGAACACACACACGCACACACATGAATAATTAAGTTGTGAAAAGGTAACTTGCTGTCTCAAGTCTATGGTGTCAAGGTCAAAGACAGAATGTGTCAATGTATCGCAATTTAAATTCACTTTCACGTCTCCCGTGGGTTCAGCTGTTAGAATCCAGATCTGTACACTTGTTTACTGAATTAATGTCTGTATGAAAGACGCCAGACTTCAGAGCTGCCGCCACTTCTAACTTCCAGACGATGAATTTTGACTCATGCATTGGAAATGACTCCCTGAGTCAGCGTCAGAGACGGGCCTGTGCAGAACTGAAGGGGCCCATTCAAACAGAGTTTCTAATATTTAAATATAAACTTCTGTGACTTTGAGCCGAGGTTTCTTATTCGAGCGCCGGCTGAGCTTCTTAAGTTGACTCGAGGCAAATGAAGCCTGAAAATCCTCAGCTAACGCCACCGCTCCACTTCCCCTCATCCCAACCGTCGCACTGGGCCTGCTACTGTGTATCTCCTAAAGACCCATTGGCCCGCTGCAAATGGTCAGCGAGAAGGGGCAGGCGGCCGTGAGGCCCTGTGCAGCCGCTGGATAATTTTCCATTTGGCTAGGCCCGGCCACCTGGCAGAGGGACAGGATGGGAGAGGTGGGGGGTGGAGGGGGTTGAACGAGATGTAATTAGTGACACAGGCTGGTTCTTGCAGAAGGTAGGAAGTGTGTGTGGGGGGGGGGGGGGGGGGCTAAAGGGAGGGAGGTCCAGGGATCCAGTCGAAAAATAAAAGGGACAAATGGAGGGAAAATTGGAGGAGGGAAGCGGGACACAGAGGGGCAAATAATAGAAAACTGAAATCCCTTTCTCTGACCAGGGGAGACTGAGCTGGAGCTACAGGCCGGATACTGAATACGGATGACTAACACTTTTAAAACATTTTTATGATGCTTGTATGTGCAGCCAAGCTTTAGCTGACATTCATTGAAAAATGATTGGCTTTATTCCAAACAAACTTAAACTGTTTGAGTCTCTAAACAGTCAGTCAGCAGGACAATAATGCTGGGTCTTTTAGGTTAGTTGTGGGCGGCTATAGATCAGTAGCTGGAGTCAGGCCCACCAATAACCAGCAGGTCATGGGTTTGTAAACATCCCTGTAACAGTGAAAAGCAACCTGACACGCAAATGGAAAGGATTTATTATCGAGTCATTGACATTCAGCATCACAGCTCTGACCTCCTCATTCTCCATGAGTAAATAATACATGAATAAATCAGACAGCAGGGAGCGAGGATAATAACTGACCCACTGTGTGATTGTTGTTTTGTTGCAGTGTTGCAGCTCTTTGCTCAGACACAACAGCTGTAACAAATTATAGTGGTGACATGTTGCCCCCATGACAAGCTGCCTCATCTCATCCAATTCTAATTTTTATTAGACTACTAAAACCATTTATACCAACAAACAGTACATCCCAGTGAAATAGATTATTGGCTCAACCATTTAAGTATGACACTAAAATTAGAAAAATCTGAATATCACACCATTACAAACATTTGTAAAGCTTAAACTCTTTAGTTATCTAGACAAGTGATCTGCAATATGTCAATAATGAATGAACACAAAGATAGTGAAAATTGATTTAATTATTTATATTATTGACAAGGCCAACTTTAAAAGAGACAAACATACCAGAAGATGTTATTTTCAAGGAATTGTAAGTATATATACACACACACACATTTCATTGATTCATATGCTCTATAGAAAATCTATGAAAATGTCAAAAATCAAGTCAAAAATGCCTTTAAACCACAGGTTAGATTTTATACACAGAAATTAGAGGCACATTCTGACAAACAGTGAAGCTAAACTCATTTTCTAAATTGTCAATGATTTTTCATATAAAGAAGCAGCTCCTGCAGACTCAATATGTCATCATTCACATCAGATTTAAAGGTGATTATATTAGCTATTCATTCATTCATTCATTCTCAACGCACTATGCAAGGATGTCAAATTAGAAGCTGGAGTTGGAACTTAAATGACATAATGAGTTATGTTATGTTATGGGAGGTTGTTTAGCAGCTAAATTACAGTTTCAGAAGGAGAAATCAAGAATTGATTTTTCATTGGAGCTTTTACTGAGAGGATAACAAGCTGACTCGGGGTCTCACAGTTTGGCCTGGCCTGGTTTAATCTGCAGGCTTTGCAGCTTCAGAGCCATCCCCATGTTTCCAGTGATCTTCAGCTTCCCTTCAAAGAAAGCCTGAGGAGACAGGAAGGAAAAAGGTTTCAAACAAGACTCAACATGGGGAATACTTAAATATCGTCACAAATAAACAAGCCTGACTGCGATTGTTAGGTTAAGTTCACCCGGATATCGGAAATATATCCTGGGTATGTTGAACTCGCTTTATAGTACAGGCCACAGACCTCTGGTCGAGAGATTTACTTGCAAAGGGAAGCAAAACAAACCAATCACAGGATTTTAGTTTGAGAAATGCAAGATGATTTTCAGAAATTGAAAACAATACTCCTCCTAAATGCACTTGCTAATCGTGAACTTTTATAAAGCTGCCTCACGAACTG
This sequence comes from Pleuronectes platessa, assembly GCF_947347685.1. Classification (NCBI taxonomy): domain Eukaryota; kingdom Metazoa; phylum Chordata; class Actinopteri; order Pleuronectiformes; family Pleuronectidae; genus Pleuronectes; species Pleuronectes platessa. Next base: position 16,811,699 of record NC_070638.1, on the reverse strand, counting down.
CAGTTTGTGTTCAGTGTAGATTAAATTGATACAAGATCATTTTGTAACCATGTACATTTGTGAATGTAAAAAATCCTATTATTTTTGCAGTCTCTACTAATAATGCTCATATGCTTGACAACACGTAGATCAAAAAAGACATAACGTGAGGCATGACTTACAATAATGAGAATTTGATTTCCCCATGTAAATCCATGTAGAGCTGAAAATGTGCCACGACAATGGCAAACCCCTTACTGTTTTAAAAACTGCATTTCTTTATTTATTTCTCATTATCACAGTCAAACGAAGTTACAGGTGTGAAAGTGACCTGAACTGTATGTAATCTTAAGTCATCGAAATAGAATATTATTTTTCATAATAAATTTAAGACATGTTATACATTTAACATTACTACAGCAGTGGCTGCTTGAAACCTACGTGTTTGGAATGATTTGCTTGGCCTGCGGTAATCCTGGTTGCAGTTTTTTTTCTCAAACTGTGAAAGTGCCCTATTGTAATTGAACCGCAGCGAGTAATAAACGACTGAAGGACTCAGTCCACAGAACCCTGAAGCTGCATCCCCACTGCTGCACAAAGAGCTGTTCACCTGTGTTTTCAAAGTGAATTAATACTGAACCTAACATTGTACATCCTTGGGTCCTTAACAATACACATGTGGGAAGCTTATGAGATGAACAGTTCCGGAGATATTCGTTCCACATACAGACATTTCTGGAAGTCGTAGATAGAAATCATAGATTGAAAAACCAATGTATAGTTTCTTAATTATACTGATACATACACTTTGTGGGTTCAGCTTTCCTGTCATCAAATCCGGAAGATCCTTGTCACACATGGACAAGGAGCAGTCTGCCTTTTTATCTAAGACAAAAAAAAGAAGCATGAACTAATTTGTTATCCGGATAATTAACACACTATATCAGAGCTCAAAACCATGTAGAAGGTACTTGAGAATACACGTGGCTTTTTGATGATGCTGTCCATTAGTGCAAAAACATGTTCTATGTTGTAAGCCAAATCCAGTCTTTGACTGAGGCAACCATTCAGAAAGCTTTATGACTAATGTTTTCATGTATTCTGAAGTCTAAAGGTCAGATGCTGTGAATGTCACTTTGATGGGCTGTGAATGCAGTCCATTAACCACATATACAAGGGTTTTGAACATTAATAAAGCTTAAGATATAGTGAGGTAACCAAGAGCGTTGCAACAAGGGGATCGAAGCAGGCAATCACCTGGGGTCCCAAGCTGAGAGGCCGCCCCCTGAAAACAGCTGATAATATTATACAACAGCAATGACCATTTTAAAAGAACCCCCTTAAATTCTATGACCGGTTATATACAGTAGACTGCAATGACACCATGACAGGAAACCCCCTAACAAAGACTGAAGCCACTAGCTTTTTGACAAAAACGTCATTTTAGGCTACTATGTTTTCATTTGAAAATGTAGCAACTCTGCTACGGATACATTTTGGCATCCACACTACTCTGGAGTTTTAGAGCAGCTAAAATGGAGAAGCTGAGAAACCCTGCTGATCAAATGTTAGCTTGAAACTGAGATGTTTGAAAACGATGAGGTAGAAACTCCCAACAGCTGACCGGGTGTTTTGGGACACACCATGGCCTTCGCTGGCCTAGGTGTGTTAGAATGAATGGGGATTTAAATTGATACACGGAAAATCTTTTTAGTTTTGTTTCAAACTAAAACATAGTAGCATGGAGGTAGCCTCAGATGTTTGGCTGAATATGAGAATAAGGGGTTGAGTTTGGTCTGATCCTGTGTCACATCTTGTGTCAATGATGTTATAGAAAGAAAAAACATTTCTCCATCATCATAAAAAGAAGCATAATGTCAGCCTCAGGCCTTAAACAAATACAATTACAATTATAAATATATTAATTATTGTTACTGTTCTGATTATTATTGATCTTACACGTACCATGTTTGCTGTAAATTAATCTAGTATATCAGCACAAATGAAAAGAAGAAGTATTTTTTTGCCCATTTGCTTCTTAGCTCTATTGAATTGGTCCAAGCAAGGCTAGTTGCAATGTGCTCAATCTACCGCCCATAAGGTTTTTACAGACCATGCAGACAGTCGAGCTTCATAGCTGGAGTTGTACAGAGCAGTTGCATTTAATGCAGTTCCCTCTCTCTCAGTGGAGAACTTGTCTTTCACTCTTTAGTCCATCACTCGGAATCTGTTTCATGTGAGAGTAACATTTGTGCAAATATAACGGCTTCCTTCCTGACACATACCACATCTGTCCACCAGGTTTCATGGTAATCTGTCGAGTAGTTTTTATGTAATCCTGCTAACTAACAGACAGACAAACAAAATGAAAACAGGAGGTAAATATGTGGTTTTAGGAACAGTCAGTGTTTGTGTGTGTTGTGTGTTGTGAATTGTGAGTTTAATTTAGTAAATTCTATATTTTGATGTGTTAATCAGCAATTTCATCAAATCCATCAAATAAGCCATTTAAAGTTTTTGTTAAAACTTCATGATGAGTGTTGAAGTACCCTTAGTTTACTGGAACTGCAGTGGTCTTATACAAAACCAGACAGACAAAGCTAATCTCTAGCATCGGAATCCATAACAATTAAATCCGATCCTTTCATTGTTCATCCTGCTGCTGAGAGGAAACGGGCTGAACGAGTTTCACTTCTTTCCTCGTCGGACTGACATGGATTTCACAGGATGTATTAAAAGCTGCATCACTGCGGAATCCCACTGCTCTTTCAGTGAAGTGACATAACACAATGCATCACCCCAGAGACAGAAAAGTGGGGGAATAAGGACAAAGAAACACATTTTTATATGCATGTTTGGAATCCCACTTCTGTCACAACAATCAAATCTGAAATCACACATCTCCATACAGACACGTACCTGGGTCATTGGTGACCGAACCTTTCCCGCTTTTCACATCCACGACCCAAGTCGCCTCCTTCCCGTCAGGTCCATCCCTCACTTTAAATGCAAACACTCCCCCGACCTTCTTGACAAGCTGCTCTCCCTCCTGCAGGAATAGAGACGTTCCATGAAATCGTTATTGTGACATTATTGGAGGACGTAATCAAGGCATCAATTGTCATGTGAGGCCTTAAGTCTCTGGAAATAATCATCTCTGTGAAATATTCTCTGATGCTAATATACAGGGTAAACTACAACAAAATAAAAGAGCTGCTGTGACTGAAACAGGGGAAGTTTAAACATCATACAAAGCAAACACGGTTCACAACGCCTGAGCCACAATGAAATGAGTCTCTTCATTGTTCAGGCTGTTTGACAGAACGTGTGACGTCTCATCCAAGGACATTTTGATTGCATCTTGTGTATCCTTCATTTTGAAGACTGCGAGCTTCAGCATTGGAATGTTTATATGGACTGGCTAGCCATGCAGTAAATACATTTTTGTCCACCCACATTTCACCTCCACGCAAAAGTTAATGGAGCCTCAACGTTGCTGACCCGATGGTATCTATCCATTATCTACACCGCGTATCCTTTGAGGGTGGGGGGGCGGCTGGAGCCGTCCAGCTGCCATTGGGTAAGAGGCGGGGAACACCCAGGACAGGTCGCCAAAACATCACAGGGTCAAAACAAAGCGACAACTATTATCACTTACACCACCGGGCAATTTTCAGTTCCAATTGAGCTGAACTGCATGTCCTTGGACTGTGGGAGGAGGCCGAGTACACTGAGAAAACCCACACAGACACAGCGAGAACATGCAGCCTCCTCACAGAAAGGTTGGTCGTGAACCCAGAACCTTTTCAATGAGAGGCGACAGCGCTCACCTGGTGACATCTCAACATTGTGTTCTTATTGCATTGTGGTATGTTCGTGCAGAAGACGTGCAGGGAAACACACTCAGAAGAACTTCATATATCTTTACGGCATAGTATTAAGGCCATATTGAAGAAAAAATAAATCAATTTGAGAATTATGTCGCGATATTACAAGAACAAAGTTGAAATTGTGAAGAAAGTTAAAGAACTACTCAGCCAGAGTTCCACTTCTTCAGGCTCCGAAGTCTGAATTTCTTGAATAACTACGAAAGCTCTTTGAATATCAGATGTAACCGATGATGACCTCACAATCGACCACTACCAAACATTTCCTCCTCCACAGAAGAGGCAACTTCCTCCAAGTCTGCGTGGTTCTCTCTTCAGAAATGGGTCCTGATACTGTGCTACTGTTAGGTAAAGTATTTTCTTCTTTGTGAAACATAAACTAAAGTTCAATTAAAAAAGATGCTGCACGTTCCTCATTTCAATGCAGACGACAGACTGATCCTCTGATATCCCACCTCTAACATGACACGTCCTGTTTGATTGATACATTACTCTTGTAAAACATTTTTCTTGTAATATTACAGCTTTATTCTTATAAAAACATGTATTTTCTAAGCCGTTTTTTTTTTAAAGCTCATTTCAGGTGTCAAACTCAGAAAAGAACGTCTCAAAAAAGCAGAGCCACACACTTATACAGTATCTGTTCTGGAGAAATGTGACCAACACTTGGAACCCCCCAACAAACTCAGATTCCTGCAGCGTTTCAGAGCAACCCTCATGTGCAGCAGTGAAATCCATCGCCCTACAGCAACTGACTTCACAACTAGCCATTCCCACGCATCATCAAGGTGTCCTCAGCTGCTCATCTCTGCACCCCGAGGGTTTGGAGCGAGATGAGGAGTCAACGCCCGAGGCAACCGCATCCGACGGAGCCGTCAGAGGCTCAAACATAAATAAATGTTGTGATGGAAATTCATCTTGAGATTTGAAATAATGAAATTATCAGACTGGAGTTGCCATTGAGTCTTTATATTAGTAAGCTCTGCAGAGTTTACACGGGTGCTCAGGATGGAACAACTGGCTGCGAAGGTGAAAAAGCCAGGACTTATACCAAGAGGCGTTTCACAAGACAGTATGAGAAAAAGAAGACATGCCAGAATTAATACAAAGAGGTGCTTCATAAAACGTAATATGAAAAAGATATGAAATCCTCCTCAGTGCCTGTCTGCTGTGTCCGTCCGCTGTAGCAAACTCCCTGTTTGCCAAGGCCACTGTAGTGAGACAACTGGTCAGTTGAATTTTCCCTTACAATGTGTTGAACTGAGAGAAAATCTGTTCCTTACATGTAAAAAAGAACAGCCTCAATACTTGTTAAATTATATATTTTGGATATCTATGTATAAATGCAAATAATGTTTTATTCACCAATAGTGACATAGGCTCTAAGAACAATATCCACTTACATACAGCTAACATGTGTTTGTCTTGCCTTTCAATTTTAGAGCTGTCACTCCTTCCTGTACCGCTAAAATAAAATATAAATGATATTGTGTTATATTTGTTGAGAGGTGCTTCACAAATTAAATCTAAATTACTATTTTATTGTTTAGCTGTGTATGTAAATATGTATATTTATAAAATAACGGACAATATTCACAACAGTGGGATCTTTCTAGCTATGAATTTCACTGTACATTTAATGGCATAAAGATTGCACAGTTCAGTCGGTGTGACGCAGTCTGTTGCTTTAGCGGATCAAAGCCACTGACGACCATAAACTGCACACTGCACAGGTTCATTTATGATTTGTAGCCTTTACTTTTCTTTGATGGTCATGGTCCCATTTGCCAAGTACGTTGAAAGCAAGAAACGGGAGCCAAAACAACTCTTAGATATGCCGGCATTTAATTAGAATGCACTTTATATGAGATCAAATAGAGTAGCTACATGTAAGAGTGAGGGTAATGTGTATTTGTGAGAGAATGCTGTAATACCTCAAGTAAATGTTTCTCTATCTCTTTGAAGATAGGGTAGGATTTAAAACCCTCCAGACCGCTGCCTGCGCTGGTGGCCATCGCACCAACGTGGGTCCTGTGGGGAAGAAAAGAAAGACACAAACTATGAACAAAATAACCTCCAGCTCACTGAGGTTCCATAAAGATTCAATTGCACGTGAGGCTGTGAAGTATTTCAGAAAAAAACGAAAAGGAAAAAGAGGGGATGAAGAGGTGCGCATTGTCAGTACAACACAAGGTCAAATAATGAGAAGAGCTGGAAACTTTAATAGTTGAAGAAAACTGTGCAACTGTCGGTCAATACAGGACACACAACAAAACCGGTTGTAGTGAAAGACACACATGTTTCTCAAGGCCTTTGCACATCAACGGCAAATGAAAGGAACCACATTCAAAATCAATCAGAGGCGAATTTTGACGACTCACTGCGTCAATTTCTAAGAGAATATATTTGCATTACATCGCAATACATGCTGTGCTACCTCACAATAGTTTTGCAAACATTAAGTTTGAGGTGATGTAGTTACAAGGATTACAAAAAAAATATCAAGATCGAATAAACATCAAGTGATGATGATCTGGTGCTTCTTTAACTTTATTTAAAAAAAAAAAAAAACTAAGTTATTTATTTGAGGGAGGTCCTGTTTGTTTGTTTGTTTGTGTGAAACCTCGGAGAGATGGGCCTTGGTTTGGGAAAATAAAAGGCGCAATATTGCGGTTAAAAAATAAGACGCTGAAAGAATTGAATTTTTGAAATACAGGTTTGAAAAATATTAACACAAAAGTAATGATTTAAAAAAAAGTTATCTAACGTACATAGAGTACAAAATAATAACATCAAAACTCAATTTTCTACAGCAGAGGACATGATGACAGAAATATACACTTTATAAGTATAATTTTTTTGGTGTGTTAGCGAACAGTTGATCGCTCAATAAATACAATGCTACACAAACTGAACGAAGAAACAAGCGTCTTGCTCACCCGGCCTCCTGTGGGAATCCCATCCTGTAGAGAGCAACAACGACAGCTCCTCCTAAGCCAATGTTGTGTTGCAGGGCCACTTTGGCCCCGGGGACCTGCCTCTTGTCGGCCTGCCCTCGGAGCTGCCAGCACAGCTCGGCGCACTGGGCCAGACCTGAGGGAGCGGGGGGGAGCGAAGGACAGAGGGTGAAGATTAGAGAGCCATTGTGTCATCGTGATGGATGTGGTGTGAGGAGCTGTAGCTACACTATAATGTAATGCCGATGAAGATGCAAACTGCCCGATCATTGCCACGTGCTATTCACTGAAGTATATTAAAGTGCTTCCACAATCTGTACAGCATTTGACGAAACCTGGGGAGTGTTGAGATATCTATGTTTCTCTGTATCTTGTGATTATATTTTACCTATATCCTGTGAACAAATATTAGCTGTTTAATCCATATAATTAATAATGCTACAACTGTTTCTTATATTTGGAATGATGTATATCTTTTTGATTCAGACGCAGGGTCAGGCCCAGAGCACGACCACTGAAAGAGCAGGTATCAATCTGAATGTCAATCTGACCCAAAATACAATTCGGAGAAAAGTGTGTGATGGAAATTCATTGTATCAGCCAGAACTAATACAATGAGGTGCTTCATGAAACGTGGTGAGAAAAAGATATGAAATCCTCCTGAAATGTTTAATCTGCTGGGTCTCTCCACTGTAGCAAGCTCCCTGTTTGCCAAGGCCACAGTAGTGGGACACCTGGTCAGTTGAAAGTCATGTGCTTGCAAAAAACTGCACTTTGAGGAAACAGTGTACATCTGGCCAATGGCTGAATTCCCTCAGGGAAAAAGAACCGCCTCTGTGCCCACCCTGTGTCTGATTATATATACTGTGGACTTAGGATTGAACTGGGCTTCTTCTCGACATGATCCAGTGAACCTGGTGACGTGTCCGGCAGAATCCCAGAGACTCTCTGTAAGTATTTCATTATTTTACAATAAATGTTCAATTTCCAGAACTTCATGTATAAGTGTCTAATTATTCCTTCTCAAATCCTGGATCAACAAACACGTTTGTCAAATCGCCGGAGGCGAGGTCAAGTTTAGTGCCTGGCGACGACAGGAGCACCGTTCATCTCATTGTATCCTGAACAATAACGCTTTCTATTCCATTCTTTTCTATTCTCTTCATTGACCAATTGCTGTTTTGAGATCCCGGTCAATTATGTGAATTGATTGGGACTTTGAAATAGAGTTCCAGCAAAGAAAACCTATAATTTAAAAAGGGTAAACCACTCCGGAAGGTACTTGTATAAAAGTAGGTAAGATGCATGCGTAAGGGTTGTATTTTAAAAAGGGACGCTCATTGTGGTTCCATTCCTGGTTTTGAGAGCTTTTCAGCACACAGCTCATTTGCTCACCCAGCACATCCAGAGCCACATCAGCATTCATGTGGAGTTTCGGATCTGACAGCCTAATAAATGTAAGTCCAATCCTCACTATTCTTCTTATCCTGTTGTGAGATCCCTGGAGACTATTTGTCTTTTTAGCTGCTGTAGGTTCCACAATGTTCTTGTAAGCTTGTTGCTTGGAACGGGAGAGGAGACGTGACTGTAGGATAAAGTCAAAAGCTCCAGAAAAAGCTTGTAAGGGAATTTGCAATATTTTAATCACAGAGCTGAGTTTTCAAGAATTTAAACCCAGCATGTCAAAGGTTAGGGTAAGGCCCCATGTAAAAATAAAACAACACAAAAAGGATACCACAGTGATCAGTAATACAAACCAGATACTACTGATGAATAAATGTATTTTTGTTATTTATTACCTAGAAGGTTATGTGTTGGCCCCTGTCTGTTAGTTTGTTTGCTGGTCAAATGGATGTAACGCAAAAAAAACAATATTCAGAAGACTTGCTGGAAGAATGGGGGCTTGGGCCAAGAAAGAAGCTATCATTTCTGGTGAGGCTCCACACAAAGGGATGAATCCAGGAATTCCCTTATATTGCAAGTTCAAGCATTTATTTTATTCTTTTGAACATTTTCACTAATCTTATGGGGGATTCAAAATCCTATACCTTATAATACAAGTTACACTGACGCATCCATTAATAAAGAGCTACTATTTATAGCACTTCTCTACTCCAACATACCATCATTACCATTCTTGGAGGAGTCAGTGATCAAACCCCCAACCAGCTAATTAGCAGACTCCTTACTTTACCTCCTGAGTCACAGCCTCCGGTGTCCTCTGTTACATCGTGTTCAATCTTAGAGTAATGAGCACAAGTGCAATGAGGGAGCCCTACGTGGCTGTGATTGAAACATGTACATGCAAGTCAATTACACTGTTGACCCTGTAAAAGGGGGATGTGTTGTGAAAACAAACTGGTCTCTCTTATTAGTCAGGGGGCTTTGATACAAAAAGGTTTCTAATGGTTTGACCTTCACTAATAAACCTTTTATGAACATTCATTGTTTTTCCTGAGGAGACTGATTTCCTGTTTACTGTGGTGGGAAGAGTAACAGAAAAAGTGCTCAAGTAAAACTATTTTTGCTTTAAATATATTACAATAACACAAGTAGAAGTAAAAGTACTCATAAAAATAGGTACTTGATTAGGAGTAAAAAGGTATCTAATAAAGAACTACTCAAGTAGTGAGTAGCTTCATTAGAATGCATTGCATTCAAACAGGATTATAACAATGTAAAATGCACATTGAGTCAACTTATTAAGTGACATATTCAAAACTAGGCAATTATCAAAATACATTCTGTTGTGTTCAGCACTGTTTGCTTTTTAACATTAAGTCGCAGATTTAAAATGTTCAACTGATTAACAAGACAGGAAGATGCGGACATTCACATGTAAAAATAATATTACAATAAATTAAACAAAGGAATTCTTCACAGCAGAAAAGATAGTAAATGATATTCAAATAAAATGATCTTTTATCACAGTTTTAATGTTTATCTGTTGAATAGGTCACAAACATAAATATTTGCAACACTTCCTTTACTCCTTTCAAAGTAAAGGCACTGCAACGCTTCTGCTGATTTAACAAGGCTTTGTTTTAACACGATTTTTTGTGTTATCGCAGGACCTGAAGATGCGCGTTTCATAGTGTAATTTCCTGGCAAATAGTTGCGTATATAGCGGTTCTTTTATTCAAGGAAACACAGTGATCATGCCACAGACCCTTACATTGCAACACAACTGCAGACAGGCTGCGTGTGAAGAGACGAGCGTGACATGCAGCAGATCCACGAAGCAGCTGTTACGCTCACGCAGCCAACGGGGCCCACCGGGTGGCACTGTCGGGAAATCGCCGCTCAGCTGACTGTAAAAATATATAAATCATAGAAATGGAAAAGGAGCGAGAAGTGTCTGGCTCAAATTAATGGGGTAGAAGTAATTTTTTTTCATAAATGTTACTAGTTAGGAGTACGAATTATTCCGCAAAACATCAACTCTCAGAAGTAAAATTTACTGGAAAAACTACTCAAGTACATGTAATGGAGTAAATGTAACGCGTCACTACCTCTGCCTTCCTGGACAAAAGGTTAATTTTAAAAATATCTCCAAAGAGGCTGTTGAAAACAAACACAGACTTCTGGCCCACAGGTTTGAGTGGCAGGTAAGACATCTTCTGTCAAATAAAACTGAGATGATCTTTAAAAAAATATGTCAATGCTGAGTACGGTTTTAATCCCTTGATATGTCCGACTGACCAGGTTAAGCAAAGCAGCATTCAGCAAGTGCAAAACACAATACCCTCCAGGGTGACAAGTTGACTCCTAATCTGACAACTCACTCCTTAATCTCACCAGGGTCAGCTGCTGCGTTAGTGTCATAGCCAAGCGTTTCTTCCCATCTGCTTAATGAGCTTTTGCATTCCTCCATTATCCCAATAAGCTAAAGGACTTAACAGTTAATAACTCATCATGGAGGGTCTATCACATTGTGCAGCCCTCGTCCTAATTTTCTTCACAGGGACTTTGTTTGTGGACGAGCAGTTTAGTCTAAATGCCAACAGAAAGGTTTACTGTCCAGTTCACCGGGCAATTAATCAAAAGTCAAAAAGAACCTCTTGAAACCACCTCAGACATAATTTATAGACAATAAAAAAGGACACGCGTCTTTCAGTAAAAGGCCTCTGGTAAATTCCTCTACAGAAAACCCATTGCCCATTCTCTTTCATGGTGACAGGGGATGATCACAAGGGTAAGCCATGTTGTAATTCACCAAATACAGCAAGCTGCCTATCAGCGGTGCCTCAAGGTTCCTGCATATCATGTCAAAGCATAAATATCCTATCAGCCTGACAGGGCTCACGCAACCCACCGGTGAGATCCCTGCAAGGGTCAGTCAACTAGGTGTCGGTAGCGCTGCTCATGGCTGTCCCGAGGGAAGAGGGGGCAGCTTCACGAGCAACACCAAGGATCAGACGGAGCTTAGCTGACTGGGGCACTTGCACACCCGCAGTGTGACCCAGGAGACGGAGGGAGTATGGATGAAGCGCTCTGGCCAAAGTAATGAGGTAGAGGGATAGATGATCGAGACTTTGAGAAGTGAATAAAGAACGGCAAAGAAGAGGAGAAAGAGAAAGAAAAAAAACACAATGAATAAAATGAACAAATCTGTATAAAAATGAAGCAAAGAGAGGTGTTTGCCATTGCCTCATCATGGTATCCCTGTCAAGAGGTGTGTGTGCAAGGGATATGACGGCTGTTATTGCGGAGGCAGGGTAAGCAGGCTCCTCTGTTTTCTCAGTCTCCCCATACCATGGTTTAATATGTTGAGAGATTACAGGGAAGGCCGGCCAAGGCCACAGCCGGCTGCCTTCTCACATGCAGGCTCAGGGTCGCCCTCATCCACTTTACAATCCAGCCGGCCATCTCTAGGAGACACACGCCACCTGGTGGTCGCTGTGGCAAACACCTCTCACAATGACTTTTGACATTTTTGTAGCTTTCAACAAATTTAATTATAATGAGTGAAATTCAAGAGCTATGTCAATACGACAGATGTGAAGGAAGATCCGTGTCCCAGGATTACTTAAACTTCCCCACAACTGAAGATAAGGGGAAGAAGCCTTATCTGAAATCACTCACCACTCATTATATAGTCACCATTTTGTAGTGCTGTCGGAATGTTTAGTGAAAATATGTATTCCACAATGCATTGTGAAAAGTAGATTACAACTGACCAAGCAATATCTACCATTGTGGATTGTGGCCACACTGCATGAAAGAAAAGGGGCCAACAGATTAGAAGAGAGAGAACTTTGAATGGAAAGAACTCAAAGTTGTATCAGACACTAAGTATTTTCTATTTATTAATGTGGGAAAATAGGCATTAACAATGACATACTTGTTACCGATGCATAGAAAATGACCAGAGCAGTGTCAGAAAGTGTATAGTCATCTACACTGAACAGCCAATACAATGAGTAGGGAGGAGTGAGTGAGGAATCTCAACCTCTATTTAATGTACTGTGCTGTAACCCTGTGTGTAGCTCCAAACCAGTTACAAATTAGCTTCGGACTGGATTATGTCCTCTGTCCCATAGTATTCAACAAGTGGCTTCCATTAAGAGTCAGAAAGTCAGAGGCTCAACATACCTGTGGCCCCCAGAGGATGTCCTTTAGAGATGAGTCCACCACTGGGGTTGACCACAACCTTGCCACCGTACGTGTTGTCCCCTCTGTCAATCATCTCTCCGGCTTTTCCTGGAGAGAATTTGAAACACAACAGAACACAATTTAACGATTCGGAGTGATGGATAATCACTAGTTTGACATTACGATGAAGTTAAATGAGCAGTTCAAAAACACTGATGTTACTTTATTTATCCCAGATGTGTCGGGGACGTTAGAGTTCTATCGACTTGTCGAAGCCGACTTTCCGTTGCCTCCAGTTTTCTCTGTCAGCACTAATATATACTGTTCATAAAGATGATCAAATAATGTCACTGCTGGGAATGAAGGCTTCTACTGCCCGTTGTAGGGATCAGGCTCGATTCAGGTACTTGGTGAATCATTTTTGAAAAGATATTTTAATGGCTCTCACATGTAGAACTGTCCTCATAGTGTCTGGATGGTTTTAAAAAAAACTTTGGGATTACTGGGTCACGTCCATCAGTGTGACACCAGGCACTAGGTCTGGTTGATTGGTTTATTAACACACCATTGTCCAGACATTTGCCTGAACATTTAGACAGAGTCTAGTCTAAACCAACTGACACTGTCACAGAAGGTATTGCGATAGTTATATTTTGTTAAAACGGATGACCAATAAGTCAAGTGCAAATTACTTTTCTATTTCTTGTATTTCTTTTTGTACTTTTTGCATCTGTCGCACGTTATAAGCATAATAGGGGGCCAGGCGGAGAAAGTCTCACTAGGAGATGTGCTTCACACGTACAGGTTAAGAAGAAACTGCGGAGGATTTCAAAAGCTGCAGTCGTACCTTCTGCACACAGACCCAGGGCCTCGTATGTGATGAGCTCATTGGCTGAGAAGCAGTCGTGAAGCTCGACCACATCGACGTCACTGGGCTTCAGACCTGTGGCCTTGTAACATCTTTCAGCTGCTATCCGAGACATGTCGTACCCAACCTGCACGGGTAAACAACAAACAAATTAGTGTGTTCAGGAATACCTGTAAGGAAACAAGTCCATCATAATAACGCTACCCGCTATGACCCATGAATGTGCAGGATATTATTTAAATTTAAAGAAAATAACCTTTTTCTATTGTAAAACTTACCTTGTACAGGGAGGAGTATTACAAATAAAGGAATGTGTGCTATGAATTCTGAGTTAACCCCTTCCCCCGTTTTCATACCATCTTGATGCAGCTGTTTTCGTCAAATGTGGAGGAGAGGTCAGTCGTCATCTCTTGGGCCAAGATCTCCACTGCCTGCTTCTCCAGATGATGTTCCCTGACAAAGGCCTCACTGGCTAAAACTGCTGCTCCGGCACCATCTGATGTCGGGCTGACAAGAGCAAAAGGTCGATGTGGGAAAAGAGACAAATATACACATTACACACACTTGATTCCCAGTTCAGACATTTTCTTTATTTAACACAAACTCTGTGGGACTCTTACCAACACTGAAGCAGGGTGAGGTAGTCAAACACCTTCCTGGAGTTTATCACCTGCTCTAAACTGTATTCCTCCTGGAACTGGGAATACCTGCAGAAATAATGCACACACATAGACATCCTATTTATGCAGTATTTATCATTTATCCAATTGCTTCTTTGTGAAACTTGTTATGTTAACAACACAGCGAACCAGATGATTTGTATAAATACTCTCACAGTGTAAACTTCTACATTGTTGATGTCATTGGTTTTTCTAATGTACTGCATATGCTCCTACTTTCTTTTCACATGTTATTCTACAGTACAGTTAAGATCATCAACCACTAGAATTTAATCAGTACATATATAGAGAAATTAAATATAGAACTAAATATAAAATGTAAGTATTTTGTACCATTCTTTCAATTACTTCTTCTTTCTTTCTATGCAAGTGCATTAATTGCAATGTAAAACTTTGAAGATTCCTCACATCTGTGCACATACTTGGCCAACAAAGCTATTGTTAAATAGAAATATATAAGCAGTGTTATGTTTTTCCAAATTCGTAAAGTTTCTTACGGGTTCCTAGTGGAATGCTCGTGGTTCTTCCAGGCAACTTTAGCAAAGTGTTCTGGTTTTGTGCCTTTAAAACATTGAGAGAATTATTGACATATTGAACACACTACAACTGTAAAACAATGCAAGACACAACCACAACTTTCATAGTTTGGCTCATTTAAGCAATTATGATGTTGAACCCAAACATAGTTTGTACCATATTTCTCCATGTGCTCCCTGCCAGCGTTGCCAAACATCTGTGGGGCTACTGGCGCTGCCACCATCCCATATCGGTTGAGCATTACCTCCAGGTGCTTGTCAACGGGGTTGGTCCGGTCCATAAACTGCAAACAGGAATTTCTACTTACATACGTTTTCACATTTCTATATTTGTATCTTTTTGTTTACAGGCAAATATAAGAGAAAGACATTCATGTTGACAGAGGGTCCTAACACTCTTCCACTGTATCCCTTCGTTTGACAGGAGCAGAGGATAAGTATGGAAACAAGCACCATCTTTCTTTTCAGCCAGAGCAGCCATGCTACAACAAAACAACAGGCGGTGAAACCATAACAACGTCTATTTGGTAAATTGCAAGATAACGTGAAGTTCTGTCTACCACCTTTCTTCACTGTTGAGGAATTTTTTACCATCCTCAAACATTACTGTAATTGCCACTATATATTATGTATATTGTATATTACATATTATATTTGTACTGGAGAATAGTGCCTGTCTAATTCCACAGATACTCCCTTCTCTCTCCAAGCAGTATCAAATGTCAGGTTATAGATAAAGGACCAACCAACAGCACATTGTAGTGTCTACACTTAGCTACTTTCATATCTAACTCAGATGCTCCTGACAGAGAGGCACCAACTTCAACTCTTTTGCGTATTACACCAGTGGCAAGACGTAATGACACAATGTGATTTAGGAATGCATACTTTAGGCTTAACTATCCAATAGGATGCAAACACCTACATGTTACATAGAGAGTGACAGCAATTCTACCCATTCATGGATGTGTTGTTAGCATGGCTGACGCAAGTAGAGGGAGATATACTTGGATGCTGTGGGAGACATCTTCAGACTTGGGGATCACAATTGCTCATGTTACTCTGTCAGCGTTTGTATATTGTTCCTCCTTCTGGTCTCCTTTCACAAGCTTACAATAAACTTCCATAACAACTACCTTTGAGGACAAAGAGCCTCTTTCCATCTTCTCAAACCCCAGAGCCAGCACACAGTCAGCGAGACCTGCAAAAGAAGAAGAAGGAGCGGGTTTTACCACATCTGTTACGGAACAGGTGATACACTATGCTACAAAAGAAGTCTCTATGGAAATTATAATACTTCTGTCTACGGTGAAAACCAGTTGAAACCACTGTGAATCCGGTGACAAATCTGTTATGGAGCAACTTATCGACTTTTGGTAAACCTCCTTTTTATTATGGATTTAAAAATTCTTCCTTCTTCACTCACCTCCCTGGATCACCTGCCGTGCTGAGAAGATGGCCGTGGAGCCTGTGGAGCAGTTATTGTTGACGTTGAGGATGGGGATCCCCGTCAGGCCCAGGCTGTGATAAATGGCCCTTTGCCCACAAGTGGAGTCCCCTGACGGAGTAGGATACACGATGACATGTTACGCCCTCCAGACTTTAAACTGCTTTATTATCCCATGGTTCTTTATGCACTGGCGATCATTGGCTAGTGCATAACTGTAAACAGCTTTAGAGACGCAGCCTTTTTGCCTCATTAGCAAAAACACATTGTGTAGTATGTAGGAAGCTACATGGAAATATCAAGTTGGAAGTATTTAGACTCTCAGTGAATAAGATGTAAACTGTAAATAATCGTATACAAAACAATTCCATTTTATTGGAGACTTGACAACAAGGTCTTACCATAGACGTATCCCACATAGGCTTGCTCAATGGCGGAATACGGGATTCCTGCATCCGCTAAGGCCATTTGACCTAAACGTGAAGTTATAAAACATGTTAGAGAACAAGATCCACTTGAGATGATCAGATATGGTATCTTTTGAAGGACTGAACAAGGTCCACATTCAGTGAAGATAAGCACCTGCTTCCTTGGCCATGTCAGGGTAGTCAAAGTTGTCTCGGGCCCCAGGCTTGTCAAACTGCAGCAACATTAAAGAAAAGTCAGATCCATTAGTGCCATGCTATTTATAAACATCTTCCTCTTGTTAATAAGTTGAATCTTTCACATGAGCAAACATTAAACTCTTCTGTAAATCAAATGCAATGAAATCTTCGGATGGAATCCCTCTCTACAGAAGTGAGCTTCATTAAAAGACCCTGGAGCGGTTAACTTGACAAATGCACTGGTGCATAGATCAATACGTTTGAACACTGTTTGCTGGCTGCAAAACCAAACTCATTCTAAGAACAGATATTATACGATAATAACTTTTCATAAACGTCTGATGCCAGGGCGAATTCCCTGTCACCAGATTTAGAAAACAATATCAACACTAAATGTGTATGTGTCAAACTGGAAGTGGCACAAACTCCTCCGACATTAGTGTGATGGGAGCTTTAGACTTGTCCAGGGATCAATGACACTTGGTGTGGAGCAAGCCTGCAGATGCCTCATTGGGTAACACACCCGTATTGAAACTATACAGTTCAGGATAGAGTGTGAAATACGAGCTTTAAAATAAATAAAATGGGATTAGAATATAAAACTATATCAAAAGTGTGTACACACAAAGAATCGAATTAGAGACAGTGTGAACAGCAGTAAAATAAAGGGACAAATCCAGACAGAGTAACACATCTGAGGGAACACTGCACAGAGCAAGTTGTTGCACATGAATAACGACGAAATGCACTGAACTGATCGAAGATCAGTTTGTCAAGAACGTAAATAAATAAATGCCAGAGAGAGAAACGTTTGAAAACAGCAGCCTGATGGAGACATGACCCATGACCCTTAGCCCAGTTTGTGCTGTGGCTCTATGGCCGTGAACCATGGACTGACTGGGGCGAGAGCCAAGTGTGACGAGCTGCATAACTTGATCATTTCAAAGCCCATTCACCATTAGTGTTACTTAATGTGAGCTATGCTAACAATGCTAACAACAACATTAACGTGATAAAACATGAGTAAACAATCTGCACACACACACCTCGGGATGTGCAGCAACTTCCACGTTCTTTGTGCAAGGCTATGTGAAGTTAGCACGCTAAGCGAGCTTCAAGTCTAAGAATATATATCTGTCGAATAGTGTACATTTGTAAAGTTGTGTGTACTCGTACTTTACCTTTGTCAGACCCACACCGATGACAAACACCCTGTTCTTCATTCTAGTTGCCATATTCACTTCTGTTGTGTTCAGCTGCAGGTCCACACACACACTGACAGGTACAGGCAGCGAGATGAACAACAGTCCTTAAACGCACCACACGGCAAAGATCGTCTATGTGTCACACGATGCCTGACTCGGTGAGGAAAGTGTATCAGTCATTGTGCAAATACAGGGTAAACACAACACGTTCTTCTAAAAACCTGTTGATCCAAATCACTAAAAAGTACACGTGTGTGTATGAATTACACGAATTAAAGTCTATTATTGGATTTATGCATGCTATATATAAACATATACATGGCATAACACAAAAGTCAAAACAATGGACAGTTAGATTCCCTTGTGCGGGTATTACTCATTATCTGACAGAAGATGAGTTCAGATAATATTTTAAATCTCAAATTAGTTTTTTTAATTGCACCTCTCCATTTATGTTACACGGTCTTTTATTATGAATGAGTTTAATATGGAGAGACATCCCTCACGTGTTGCTCTCTCTGAGATAAGATTAAAGATGTAACCCGGTTAAAAGGCCTTTTTCTTCAGAGGATGTTCTGAATTATTTTTATTATATGAGGCAATTGTGATTCTAGAATATTTGCTATAAAAATATGTGTCTGTCTCCTGTTTGTAAACTGGAACATGTCGTACCAAGTTGTTCTGACACACATTTTGGGCAATTTTTGTATTTACAATGAGATTTCTCTTTTCCACTGATGTTTAGTTATGATTTTGTGTAAATTGAAAGGAAATCCAGACAGGGAGAGCTCTTTGCTGTCTAACTCTTAACCTAAGGTGGCACAAATGCAGCTCATTTAATAATGATCAAGTAGCATTAGAAAAATCTGTGCTCAATGTTAAGGGAATGAAAGCAAAGCAAAACCTCACACAATTTTCACACTTCAATTTTATTGAGGCATTGAAAAAAATAAAATATAAGAAATTTGTCCTTGGGGAAGGTTCATCAATCCAGAATGTGTGCGAGTTTCAACCTGTGTTGTTA
Source organism: Pleuronectes platessa (assembly GCF_947347685.1). Lineage (NCBI taxonomy): Eukaryota > Metazoa > Chordata > Actinopteri > Pleuronectiformes > Pleuronectidae > Pleuronectes > Pleuronectes platessa. The sequence continues at coordinate 16,792,916 of NC_070638.1, read as the reverse complement.
TTCCTCTTCTCTCAATGTTCATCATCAACCAACCCAAGCCACCGAAGCATCTTCAGAATTCATGTTGCCAGGAAACCAGGCCTGCATGTGATTGGCCGCAGTGTTCATTCGGCCATGACATCAGCACTTGATGACCTTATGGGTGACTTCATATATTCCCACCGACTCGTTGACTTTCTCATCATAGTCTGTCCAGTCCTGAAAAGTTCCCAACATTGATTTAATGAAAATCACTTTCAGAGCGTTCAGAAAATCGATGTCCAAAGCAAAGCGCAAAGATGAATGAAACAGCTTGAGCCTCAGTCAACAGTGCAGCAGCAATGAGTGAAATTCAGTTTCAAGTTAAACATTCCCTGAAATGTTAACACTTTTGCAATAAACAAAAACTACATAGAAACCGTTGATGTCTGACTGACAAGTTGCTCTTACCTTTTCTAGTAGGTTAACTTCAGGAAACTGAGTCCCGGACTCTGCTCCTTGTGCAGCAAACCCAGCCTAGAAGAATTGCATCACACATCCAAGTTAATGCATACTGAAGCAGGAACACATTCCCTGGTACTTGATAACAGATAAACCTGAATCTGAGAGAAATGTAAAAAACATCCGCTTTGTTTCTTATGGAGTAGCACTCATAAGTAAGGGATGTTTGGACATGATGGTGAATTGACATATTAGCGAATGAATTGTTGTGTTGTTTGTTTGGGCAAACTGTTCATCCATGATTGAAGAATAGACTCACATTTCCTAAACTGAAATATATTTAAGTTAACCTGAGTTCAGCACTCTTAACTGTCCACTACTAAACAAACAACACACACAAACACTAAAACCCTTATTCAAACAAAGCTTCTCACTTGTGGATAGAAGTCGACGGGCTCCAGACCTCGACACTCAAACTGCACCATTGTTTTGAAGCTTTCACTGTCATCAGCCTGCAACCCAGCAAATAAACATCCTTAGACAAACAAACATCTCTGGACACACGTAGTTATTTGCTGGAAAACTAAGATGTAACACTCAACATATTATCAGTAGTTAACATAATTTGTCAGATTTGCTTTAAATGTTTAAAGAGTGTTCTAAAAGGGTTGTGGAGGCACTTTGTTCCTAATATTGCTGCTCTTTAATAAAACAATCTAAAACTCAGCATCTGACCATTGGATCATGGATGTTGTTTTATGCATTTATATCTTCATGATTTGCATAAAAGGCTGTCAGGGAGTTTGTTACAATATAAATTAGATCAAAAGACATTAAAATATGTATTTGTCACATAAGTCTCAAGTGAAAAGGAGAATGTTTACTCTCAAATCACACAAATTTGGGTGATTCTACACAATCTCCTTCTGATAACTGATGTGATATTTTTCACTCCCATTCCCTGAGCCTCCAGTGAAACTGTCTAGAGCCGCACTTTGAAAATCTCATGAAGTACAGAAGTACAGGACTTTGGCTTACATTATATGGCGTGATTGTGTCGCCCAGTATATCTGCGGGGAAACAGTTGACATATGAGTGTTTAACTGAGATAAGGCAGAGCATGCAACTCAAATGAGCGAGTCGGCTCGTACCAATTGAGTTTTCCCTCGAGCAAAGTTTACACTTCTGCACCATGCTGGCACTGCCTCTTCCTCCTTTCAGTGGCACACTCTCCTATGGAAACATTCAAAAGAAAACACACACACATATTGTTGCATTGTGCAGGAGGGGGATTATTACATAGGGTTATGGACACAAAGGTCTTTATTCTTACCGCTAGGGTTATATACTGCCATTTGTCTGGGATCTCGCCACAGTTCCCACACTTCAGCTGAAGAAAGAGGAGAAAGATAGGAAAACAAAGAGTTAGTGACCGCGAGATAGAGAAGAAGAGGCAGGAAAATATTACAACATATATCTACGTCATGAGATTGAGGCTAAGTAGATTCCCAAATACATTTGTAAATGATCAGGTTGATCAAATTTAGTTCAAATAGAACAAAACTATTACTTAATAATCTAGATTTTTAGGAGAACAACAAGTTGGTTGTGATAAATGTGGGTGTTTTAGCATAAATCGGTGAAGTGACTGAAGTGTTTCAGTATAATTACCACATTAGCAACCTTAGCATTAGCAAGGGTGTCATTAGCAGAGTGTACGTGAGCTTATTCAAACACGGGTGACAGTTGTTTCTCCAAACCAGCACGATGAGCACACTAGGGAGAGACGTGCACTCCCACACCAGCGTGAGAAGAAGTGCATTAGCATGCTAGCTTGACAGCAGCTGTCCCACCTTCAGAAACCAGCGGAAGTCGTCGCCCAGTGGCCGAACATTGGTCACATTCTCCAGAGTGGCTTTAAACTGGAGCCCGAACTTCTGTCGTGTTAGAATGAGAGGTTAGTGCTCGCCCAAAGTCGCCACCTGTGCAGAGTTTACAGCAGAAACACGTTAGCATGTCAGTACGCACCACCATCTTGAAGCTCCCCCTGCTGCGTTCACGCACTCCCCGTATATTCTAACTTCTCGGTTGCTGTTGGACTCGTACTGCTTCAGTTAGGGGCGACAACGACATATTTAAACAGGGTTGTTCATAGAAGCGTGTTGTTTTATGTTTTGTGGATGACAAAGGTTTGTTTTCTCGCTCATGCTTTCGTATTATAGCCGCACAATTTATGTAAATATTAAAAAATCCGTCAGCATTTGAACGAAACAGATGCAGAAGTCAGTTGCGCCCTCTAGCGCCCACAGGGGAAACTGTCTGACCTACATTTGTGAGAAGCTTTGTTTTGCACACACACTAACACGTGCACATTTCCCCCTAGGAATCAAACCTCATGACAGATACTATGGGCTGTATCACTTTATTGACCATTAAGCAATTTGACGAAAATCCTGTAAATCATCGAAATACTCCTTCCGGCCAACTCACCAGCCGTACAGTACAAATCTCTAGAGTACAAATCATTCATTCATATACACTTTACACAACAAATACAGCAAGTAGAATACAAAATGGATTCGACAGCTTTTATTGTAACCTTGTGTTATAATGGAAACTGGTTGCTACTGGCTGTACACGTTAGCGAAACCTGAGGCAACTTTACAGAGGCATTGTGGTGGGTCCTGGTTATAAACGGCCACACACCTGGAATAGCTGATATTGCTGTGGCATTGAACACCTTTGTCACACCCTTTTCCTTTTAATTCTAACATCTCAAACTATTATGGTGTAATCAACCTGAGTATACATCATAATTTAATTCAACAGGGCTGATTCTGTCTTTTGAAACCGTTCTAAATGTAAGTTATTTATATACCTTTATAAAGACAGGTGTATTATATGTATTGATAGGGACAGTCAATACACAATAGGCTAAGTGTTCCAAAACTGTATCAATAACCACAACAGGCGTTTGAACCTTTTAGCCGCTCACTTGTCGGCCTCATTCTGCATCAGTACAGAGAATCATGTGGCGTGTTTCTGCTGCTGCAGACTTTACACAGCATCAACATGGTGGACACTTTGTGTAGTAAACAGACTTCGAGTGTGACACATTACACTGAGAGAAATAAAAGGTAGGAAACAGCACCAAGATTGTCAGTACAAATACAGAGTGCAATCCTGGTTTGCTTAACTCATCTTCTATTCCATATACTTCTCGTTTGGGACTCAGCCAAACGTTAACCCAACTCCCCCAGGCATTCGGGGTTCAAGTGTTATCAGACATTACAAAATAAAAAAGGTTTCCCCCCTTTTTTATTCATTATCGGCATGAATTTCCATGGAGCAGCAGGGGATACATAAAAAATAATAATGCAATATGGGAGAAAAATGAAAGGGTCAATCTAAACCCATGGTCTCATATCGAGAAGAGCTTCTCTTTTACCCTCCTGACAAAAATCTGCATCCTACGTCCAACAATTACGGCAAAAAGGAACTAAGAACGAGAGTAGTCATCGTATAATAAAAGGCATTTCAATTCTTTACATTTTTTTTTTCCTTCCCACTTTTCTTAAATACAGTGATTTCAACAGGCATTATTTACAGCACAACCCCCACACCCCTCTCAGCACTGTGAGAGAGGTGTGGCGAGGTCAATGAGGCCGGCTGCTGGACTCGGAGGTCCTCCGCTGACGTGGGGTACTGTGGCCGTTCAGGCAGCCATTGTGACGCTTGTTCAGCCCGCCGTTCAGAATGTCCTGGATGTGCTGTACTATCAAGTTGATCGCCACTGCAGGAAGAGAACAGAACGAGATGGTTATTCAGAGGACTGAAGAGTACAGAGCCGATTTAGCTTTACGTGTCTAACACTATCAGACTCGTGGTGGGCATTTAAAAAGTATAAAACAGATTTCCTCTTTACTGCGTCATTCTTCCTGGTCAAAACCATAGACTGAATATAATTATATATACACACACACACGACAGTAGCATAGGTATAAGCAATGGCCCCTCTACTTGGCTCTTACCAAGGTTATCTGCTCCACGTGGAATAATCACATCTGCATACTTCTTTGTCTGAAAGGGAAAAGAGAGGGGGGGGTCAGATGTGTACTGCGCAATATAGCCAAATTATTTAAAACAAATAATCAGACAAGTGTGATAAATTGCCTAAATAGTAAAACATTTTATTATGGATCAATTAAATGATTGTGATTCAGAGTACTAGGTGGGACACATTTCTTAATGTCTCATGAAATATCAAAGGACACTAACATTGTACTAAGCTAAAGCTAGCTGCTCATATTGGCCATTACGGTCAAACGATCAGACTGCAAAACCACAGATGTGACGCAAGTTAGAAAATCACTTACTGGTAAACAGAACTCCTCAAAGGCCGGTTTCACAAAAGTAATGTACTGAGCTAGCACTTGCTCCAGCTCTCGTCCACGCTCACTGATGTCTCTCAAAACTGAAAGACAATATAAATAGCATTCAACAAACCATAGAAATAACAAACACATCAAACCCCACAGTAGAATTTAATGCAAAAGTTAAGTGGAGAACTGGGAGAGCCTGTTGCTGCGGCAAAGGAATCTACTTTCGTCTTTAATTGAGTAATTATGGTTATTAGTACATATGTTAGGAGATGCCCTGCTCTACAGTTGTCCCTCAGTACATACCTCTGCGGGAGAGGCGTGTGTCTGGATCTGTGTCAACAAACAGCTTCATCTGGAACAGATCTCTAATCTCCTGCGAGTAGAACATGAGGATCCCCTCGAACAGGACCACATCAGCCGGATACACCGTGATAAACTCCTCTTTCCTACAACACAAAGAAAAGTAACCCGCCTGTCAGTGACTGGATTCAGACATCTTTCTAGAGAAAGTGTGTCAACTTGCAGGGAGACTGGCCATGGTCACTGAGTAGGAAACAAAGAAGGGTGCTTACCTGGAATGATTAACAAAGTCATATAGAGGGATCTGGACAGTCTTGCCCTGCAGGATGTCCTTGAGTGTCTGCATGATTAGCTCATTGTCAAAGGCATCTGGGACAAGAAAAGGCAAAGCTGTGTTATTAAATCAGCTGAGTGTGCAGTGGTTGCCCTGAAGACTAGTTTGTGGCTTGTAAATGCAGTAAGAATAATGCATCAGCAGTACTGGAAAGAACAGAGAGTTCAGAAGAAGTCAGACGACTCGGTTGTTTAAGTTTTCAGGTGGTTCACAGGTTAAATGTGACTTTTTGGGAGGTCATCTTTGCAAATTTGGAATATATTCCAGGCGATTGACAACTTGCAAGTGTAGTTTTAACTTGCCTATTGTCGCTGCTTGTAACATGACTGTCATGAGGCGCACAAAGATAACGTCCTTTTCTATGAAAACCTGAAAATAATCAGCACTGATGCATAAAGAATAATGTTGGATTACTGTGCTTATTTCATTGGCAGTTAAGATTGTATGTGGGAATTAATATAATTAAAATACTGATTTGGATGTCGATTACCATGGCTACCACTGAAGGTTCAAACGATTTTGGCTCTGCCTTAGTCTGCAGACAGGGACACGTGGGCCCCTCACACTGCACCTTTGGTAATACAGGAATCCCATCCGTGTAGCACGTGTTGGGTTCAGTGTGAGTCCCAGAGCAGCTGCCTCTGAGAAAAGCCTGCTGACGGTGGACTTTTAAAATGAGCCGAGAAAGGAAGCAACAGTAAGAGGGGGCAAAGTCAGACGCCAAAAATGGAGTCTATGCTACTGCCAAGAACATTTGGGGAAAAATCTCCACATGTAACCAACGCACAGGGCAAAACACAAGGCAGCTGCTTTAAGCCTAGTGTTTAATCATATCTGCAATCGAAAAGCCCCCCCCCAGTACTATTTTTAATATGTGTGGCATGAAAGTTATTAATACCATTAATCCCACAAATGGTCTACAACTAGTTTACTGCCATACCCAGCAGTGTGACAGCAATAACAAGAGGTTTCATACCTGGATGATCAAAGTTGAACTGTCCCTTTGAAGCCTTGGCCTTCTGCTCTGGGGTCAGCACCTTGTAGAAGCTGTCCTGGCTGAGAATCGCCACCTGCCTCTGGTGGTGGTCTATCTTGTCCTGCCCCAGCAGCTCCATGATTTTCTCACATACCGACGACTGCATTAGTAGAAAAGACAAAAGAGATGGCAGTTGGAGAGGGTGGCCTGATGGAAAAAGGGTTGATAGATAAACGGAGGCTAAACCTATTCAGGGCCACACCCAGTTACATCTGCAGGAACACCAGCGGCAGAATGAGTGAAAGCACGGTTAGGATAACTACTTGCAATTCAGTCCATATAAAAAACTGAATGTACAGTTTAACCAACAGTCATGTACATCTAGGAGTAATGACGTGTGGACGAGAGGTCACCTAATGTCACCAACTCAGTGCCCTGTGTCCCACCACATTTGTACTAAATGACATCCCACACTAAGTGATACCCGGTGCTGACTGGGCATTCCTCAGCCCTGCGAGGTCGTGCCACCTTTGTGTTCATGAAACTGGGATACAGATGAATTTGGACGCCCCCAGCCGGGAGCTGCGTGGTTGTGCCGACACATTCAAATGCAACAATTTGAGTTGCGGGGGCCTGACTCATCGCCGATCAAACCACAATGGCATTCAGTGGCGCAGTCCAAGGCATCAGCCAGCAAACCACAACTACTTTTTTAATAAAGAAAATGAATCAAACCATATCTTCTCATGATTATTTTCCTGTCTCTACTTGTTAGTCACTGTAAAATGATTGCTTGGGGGGGGGGGGGGGGGGGGGGGGCTAAATGTGTCAAAGTGGCTAAATTACCCACTTTGACACAAAGTGGGTAATTTAGCTTTGGGCACTTGACAGCTTTAAAATATATATTATATGCAAATAGCTGATTGATGAAAACATTTGTCAGCAACCTTCTTGATGACTATTTTTGTATTTTGTTATTAGTGATGATCAAAGAAAAAAAAAGTCATATCTAACATAAAAAAGGGTCCATCATCGTGAAGCATCAGAGGCAGCCTCGCGGAGCTGGATCCCAAGATATACGTCACCAACTTCCCAATTAAGGCTAGTCAGAACTAGTCTGGCGTCACAACACCACAGACAAGCCTCCTCCAGCCCCCAGTGACGAGTTTACAGGAAGCAAAACACTGACAGTGGGTGGGATCGGTTCACGGAACAGCAGTTGGGATGAAACCAAAAAGGTTGAGGAGTCGTCACCCTTCTATGAGGATCACACGAGGCTACAAGTGAAACGGAGAAAACAAGCAGCCGGTGGAAACTAACACGGATCAGTGCTCTCTCTCCCCCCCTCAGGTGTGTCCGGTTTGAAAGAGGCAAACAAAGAAATACAGTGACGTCTTCCACGTGTGTGTCCACGTCTGTGGATCGAGAAGAGGGTCAGGGCCGCCCACGCCTAATCAAATGTATTAAAACACCATCTGTTCGCTCTAATATAACCGCGGTTGATATCACACTACGCGGATTCACCTAGATTGTGTGTTTATCTACTTATAAACAGAACAATAGGACGCGGGCGCGACTAAAGAACCCAACGGAGCTGCTGGTTCTTTTTTATTATTTTCCCGCTGGCGCCCGAGCCTGTTACATTAATCACAGCAGCATCTGGGTTAGTGAACGTCAGCGGTCACACCGGGTCACTGGGACTAAAGGATCTCACATTTATCGCCACACAATGAGGCCAATTTAATGATACATACCGCATCGTCGTGAGGAAACTGGAGACAGGACACAAAAGAGGTCGGCAGTGTTTACAAACACGGTGAAGCTCCCCTCGGGGGGGAAGCTAGCACCAGCCATTGTCTAGCGCAGGCGCCGGCGGTGCTAAGCTAGCATGTGATGGAATCTCATGCTAGGCGGCTAGCTGAGCTAAGACCACCCCAGATTCCCACGTAGTACAAAGGGTAGACCGGCGCAGAGAATGACTGCCATCTTGTACAAAGGGGTGATTTTTTTGGGGGGGGGGGGTAAACCGGGTGAACAAACGGGTCAGACTAACGAGGTTGTGTGAAAGCGGGTCAAATCAATGCGGGACTGGGTGGGCAGCCTGCTGCTCAAACAGATGACGGAGCTGTCAATCACTCGCTCGGAGCCACGCGGTCACCTAGCGGCCGGGTACCGGCCGAGCCACCGCCGTCGTTCAGCTCGAAATCTAAGCGTGACAGGTCGCGAGACCGTTCGAGGCGGCTGGGTGCGTTTCCCACCTTGCCGCTGGCGGTGCCCCCGGAAACGCCGATGAGGAAAGGCTGTCGAACCACGCTGGTGTTGTCGCCGCGGTCCTTCAGATGCGTCTCGCTGTCTCCGGCCATACTTGCTGAGTGGCGCTCCGAGCCGCCGGCCCGGAATATGAGCCCTGCGAAGCCCCCCCCACAACGCCAACGTCACTTTTTACGTTCAAGCTGTTTTATTTTATTTTCACTTATATTTCCACACTTGCCGCATTTAATCCACATCGGGTCATAATCAATCAAATTATTGGTTTGATAATAGCATATTCATTTAATTTTTGGGGGGGCGCGTGATTGACGGTGAAGCCACCCAATCATCTGCCCCGCTTTTGCAGCTGCCGGATGTCAACCAGCTAGTGTGTTTGGAGCCTCAGCTAAATAAAGTAAGTTGACGAAGCGTTTGATGAACCGTTACTTTTCTGTTCTTTATCATTTAAACTATATGCAATGTGAAGATTAATGTACATAGGTTTACTACAAACACTTAAATACATCATGGAGTCGTCACGAACTTCTGACGAGTGGAGGAATAGTAGATAGCGTGAACACATGCTCCCCTTGTTGACGTGTTGTAGGTTTTTATGGTTTTTAGGTAATGCGGTTCTACTTGACATTAACACACGGTGTATTTAACAGCTTTCAGCTAATCGTCCAGCTCCAGGGCCGGTGTGAGGATGCTGCTGCTGCGGAGGGGGACCGTGTCTCTGCGGCGGTCCGCTGCCGCTTCTCTTGCGGCGGCTCGGTGCGCCTCCTCGGGCTCAGTGGGAGTCACAGTCCCGCTGAACTTCTGGGACGGGGAGAGGAGGGCAAGCCAGGGGAAATACACCAAGGACAGTGTTTACGAGCCTGCAACAGGTAACAAATACACAATGATACAACTCTGAAACAAAACGCTCCGTCCTTCCACATTACTGACACTGTTTCTTAACTGGACTTTGGACGCTGCTGTGCAAATAAGTCTGTCTGGTGATGTCAGGCCTGAGAGAGAATTTCAGGTCAAAAACTAATGCAAACCTTCAAGTTGTTTTCCTGCATAATCCATGTATATATATTTTACACTTTGTAATTCATGCATGTGCTTTTCAGCAATACAATAATAACAATAAATATTGGGGAAATAATTTTCATCAGTAGCAATATTACAAAGTTCAATATTATATCGATATATTGCTTATGCCTTTTGCAAAAATGGTGAGGAGCTTTTATGTTCTACCTCAGATTGGTAAAGTGTTTTTCTGTTTAGGAAGCATCATCATTATCTTCCCATAATAAAGAGCACAACACTTAAATTATTTCATGACGCGATGGACATTTTGTGCTTAGCTACAGAATAGCAAAAAAAGAAATGCCATAAAAAAAGTAGATGAGCTGAGGGAAACTTTTGATTTTGGCATTTTACTTTGCATATTGGCTCATAACTGCTGAACTGTAATTAATATTTCAAAAAGCACAAACTTGAAAACGTGCTTTTTAGTGCTAAAATAAATAATGACTTAACATTTATCGTCATAATTATCACTTTCAAGACTGATATCAACATTTTATTCTTGGTAAAGTTTTCAGAAATGTAGTCCTACTTATAAGTATATCCGATATCCTGTCTATCCGTTCAGTTACACCCCACTTGATCCATATGCAATCATTTTTATGGTCCCTGAGCTTCAATGAATTAGAACAAAGACACTTGACCACACCTTTTGTTAATACAGCCTGCTTAGCTCCCTGTCTATTCCATTTGCAGTCTCATCCATCATCTAGGATCTCTGTGGGCAGGTTCCTTACTTTCATTCAGTCATATTAACCCCATTTAAACCTACACACAGCCTGCATTCAACCCACTGTTCGGTCACAACCATGCTCCTTATCTTATCACTAGGATAAGGATGTAAATGTCCCCCTACATTCAGTGTGTCAAAGAATTTGGCCTAGATTTTATTCCCACTCACATCACTTCAATCAGAACAAATTCAATGACCAAGGGAAGTGATATGACCTTGTCAGATAGAAAACTTGTAGCCTGTTGTTTTTCTATATCTAACACACGCACGTTGCTGTTGTAATAATTCAATATTTCACACTGAAGGGCGAGTCCTGTGCCATTTGGAGCCGTGTGGTGCTGAGGATGTCGATCAGGCTGTGAAATCTGCCAAGTTGGCTTTTGGCCATTGGAGCAAACTGTCTGGGATGGACAGGGCGAGGATCATGATAGAAGCAGCCCATATAATAGAGGTTTGTATTCTGTGCACTTTTTTTATTTTTTTATACCTGTCTTATACTGGTTAGCAGGATGTTGTTGTTGATATGATTACTATAAATTCTATAATGAACCTCAGACGGGGATAATATAGTCTACCAAGTTCATGACTACTTTCCTGAATGTTTTGTACATCCAGTGATGTTTCTATACAGACATTATTATTACATTTGTCTTGACCTTCATGCACAGAGCAGGAGAGAGGAGCTGGCTGAAATGGAGGTGGTCAACAATGGGAAGTCCATCACAGAGGCCCGTCTGGATGTGGACTCTGCCAGACTGTGTATAGAGTACTACGCAGGGCTGGCCAGCACTCTGGCAGGTTAGTACATCCCTCACTTCTTAGGTAAGTGTGTGTTCCCAAACACTGATGGCAAATAAATAACAGATAAGGTCATGGCAGCCATTTAACCTAACAAAGTGAATCCATCATTTTTATTAATTACAGGATCAGGCGGGGAAGCCCATCATATCGTGAAGCTGTTGGCCCATTTTAAATACTGAATGTGTGAGAATCCAATTTGATAGACTTTGTTGTTTAGCTCAAATTAGTTGAAATTAAAATTGTGTAGGTATTGGTAGTGGTACAGGTACTACTGTCATATCTGTTTGTTTGAGTTGTTGTATTTTGTGGTCTGATTTTTCAGATTTCCGTTGTCAATACCGTAAGGACTAAAATCTTTACCTCTTTCTTTTAAAGTCAAATGTTAACCTTTTCTTTTAATGTCCATGCTTCTGTTTTCTCTCGACAAGGTCAACACGTGCAGTTAGCTGGAGGATCCTTTGCCTACACCCGCAGGGAGCCTTTAGGAGTCTGTGCTGGCATTGGTGCTTGGAATTATCCTTTTCAAATAGCTGCCTGGAAATCAGCTCCAGCCCTGGCCTGTGGTATGGGATTCAGAAACCTATTAATACATCCATTATTGCTGTTTTTACACCTTAATCATTTCCTGTCAGGATGGTAATGCTTTGCTTGGCTCTGTTTGCTATCCTGCAGAATATTCCAAAAACTACTATAAAATGTCAAAAGGTTTTATGAGTTGAGGACAACTTGAGTTTTGGGTTTTGATAACTCACAATGCAACAGTTAACAAAGCACTCAACCATTTAGATTCGATGGTTTCATAATTCCTGAACATTAATAGACAATTCAAGAAGAAACTCTTCCCCTATTCAATTTTTATGACATACAAGATGTTGAGGAACCTGAAATCATATTTCTTATGGCATACTGTTATTGTTTCTTGAATTGTTTTAGCGTTGTCTCTTTGACATCAACTGCTACAATTCGTTAACACATCGAGAAGTGGCAGCAACATTTAAATGATGGGTACACATTTACACTGAGCAATCCTTAAAAACATAACGGCTCTTCACCAGTAGATGGCACTACAGCAGCATGATTAATTCATATTCCAATGGTCATGAGTCTGACACATTTCACATTAATCTTCACTATTTCTTTATGTAACAAGCCCCAACATTCACGATTAAAATATTGTACCTAAATCACAACAGCCATACGTATTAAGTAGAAAATTGTATTTAACTTAGAGAATCATGCAGACCTCTTTGCTTTCTAGTTGGTTAGACAATATATTTGATATATGTTTGATTCTGTTCTGTAACACAGGTAACTCCATGGTGTTCAAGCCCTCACCGGTGACCCCTGTGACAGCCGTCATGCTGGCAGAGGTCTACGCTAAGGCTGGAGCTCCAGAGGGACTGTTCAACGTGGTGCAGGGCGGCCAGGAGACCGGCAGCTTCCTATGCCTCCACCCTGATGTGGCGAAGGTGTCCTTTACTGGGAGTGTGCCCACAGGCAAGAAGGTCAGTGTGATTCATGCGGCAGAACTAAAACCTGCCAACCCTGTCAACTTTTCTTTGTTTTAGTGGTTTGAGACATTAAATAATTAAAATGATATCACAGTAAATCCTCTCATGATAGGCAATTTTGTTTGCGGAAGATTTGAGATTCAAAAATATGGTGTTTGGGTTTTTGAGGCCTGTCTTTTTTTTGTCCTAATATGTAGTGAGATCAGGCTAATAATTTATTGATGTATTCTTCTATGTGACATAGATCATGGAGCTGGCTTCTAAAGGAGTGAAACCAGTGACTCTGGAGCTTGGGGGGAAATCTCCTCTGCTCATATTCCCGGATAGTGATCTGGAGAACGCTGTGAGGGGAGCTCTCATGGCCAATTTCCTGTCTCAAGGCCAGGTAGTGTGCAATGATTTGGATATTTGATGGTTTGTATTAATACACTGTCACAATTTAGCATCTGCATGTGTTGAAAAATTACAAATGTGTGTCCCATCTACATATGGAAGCATATTGTTCTGGTGTTTTCAGACATGAGCTGTCCAAGCCCAATATTTTTGAAATTTTCTCAGAGGTTGCCTTAAACATATAAAAAATACCTGGGGTTCATTTCCTCTCTGAAAGCTAATTTGGCCAAATGTCTCACAGGTCTGCAGCAACGGCACAAGGGTGTTTGTTCACAAGGATATCCTGCCTGAGTTTGTGGAGGAGGTGGTGAAGAGGACCAAGGCGATCGAGATAGGGGACCCCCTGTTGGAGACCACCCGAATGGGAGCACTGGTCAGCCGGCAACATCTAGAAAAAGTCCTATCCTTTGTGGATCAGGCGAAGAAAGAGGTAAACTGATTTTTTTCTTTGTCACAGATTGGTGTGTAGAGCAGCAAAAACTTAGTCTTGTGTGTGAATTGTACTGTTTCCAGGGTGCAACACTGTTGTGCGGAGGTGAAGTTTTTGTCCCATCAGACCCCAAACTGAAAGGTGGATACTACATGACCCCATGTTTGTTGGGTAAGAATTCAAAACAATCCTCTGTGAATACAGCACATACAGAAAATATAAAGGCCCGTCTTTACTCTTTCAGAAACCTGCAATAGCACAATGATCCGAGTTAGTGGGATTCAGTGTCAGGATTTCCATATACTTACCCTGTCTTTGTTTCCAACTCACAGGTGACTGCACAGATGAGATGACCTGTGTGAAGGAGGAGATTTTTGGTCCTGTCATGTCCGTGTTGTCTTTTGAAACAGAACAGGAAGTGCTACAGAGAGCCAACAACACCGACTTGGGTCTGGCTGCAGGAGTTTTCACCAGGTTGGTATATGAGGAGACATCCAAGGCAAATTTAATGGTCAATAAATGTTTGGCCTCATGGTTTTCAGATTAGTTTGCTGAACTTAAATGTGTCCCGGGCCACATATGAAGGACAACCTCCTCAGCTGACGTCTTCTGACCTACTACGGTTTCATCATTAATCAAACGTATTTTCATTCTTCTCAGTGACCAAACGTTTATTTGTTTGTGGACACCGACTTTGGACACATCTCTAAACTCAGACTGGGTGAACACAACATCTTGTGGCTCTGGGGAGAACACATGACATGGCAACTATTTGCATATAGAGCAGGGAAGTGAGGTCCGATCATGAAAGGTCACAGGAGACACATTGAGGACGCACTTTAATGTCAGACAATACCAGCTTTAAACAGGGCCGTATTGACAGATATCTCCGACTCCATATGAATTACAACCCTACAACTCTAAGATCAAGTCAACACTGTAGTGTTGTGTAAACCTCTTTAAATTACAACCAAGACTTGGCAATTAAATGCATTATCCATTATTCTTTTAAACCTTTTCTTTTACCTCTGTAGGGATGTGATGCGAGCCCATCGTGTTGTCGAACACCTCAAAGCTGGTTCCTGTTTCATCAACAACTACAACATCACTCCTGTCCAGGTGCCCTTCGGAGGCTTCAAAATGTCAGGTACAGTCTGATTGTTTGCTCATAGACCAGGAGCCAAATTCATACTTTTATTTATATTATTTCAGTCTGCATGCAGCACTACAGGACCCATGGAGATTGCACCCATTATGTTGTCCTGGCAACAGACTTCACCAATTTGAAAGAATAGATGTTATGAGTAATATGAATAATTGGAATATGCCTTAAAGTAAAACTTTGTGCCATCTTGTAAAGTACAACACATTATCATTAGCTGAAATGACCTCTGTGGAAAATGCTTCCTCATTCAACAACCTGTTTTGACTACTACCCAGTTACAGTAATTGTAAGTTTAACATTTTAAGTTGTTACATTCACCAGGCATAGGGCGGGAGAATGGCCAGGTGACCATAGAGTTCTACTCCCAGCTAAAGTCGGTGTACGTGGAAATGGGCGACGTGGACAGTCTCTTCTAGTTCACACACACACACACAGAAGAGGATGAAGAACTGGATCCGTTGGTCTGGACCAGGACATCTCATCCATTACTCAGGGAAAAGAAACATCAGTGAGCACAAGTGATTAGAAGCTCGTTTGGATCCATGGGGCTCCAGTTGTCCGTCCTGAATGTTGAGCCATGTTTGTGAGTATTTTGTGAGTTGGAGGAAAACACAGCTCAAGGTGATCTGAGACAAAAAACTGGTGTAACTAAGTCGAATAATATGAATGTGACGCGAGCTGGAAAATGTAAGAATTGAAAAGGAACATTACTGTCTGTGCCAAATTAATCTAATTAGAGACAGCTTTATACTTAATGAACACTGATTTCTTTTAGCTACTTCAGCATTTATAAGCTGCATTTTGTGTTATATAAATTTCACTGCAGCAGTTCTGCCTCGCTCATAATTTTTACTTACATATGTACACTCAAATGTTAAATACATTTGACAGTTTTACACACAAACCGAAGTTTACAACCAAGTTTTATTTCTTGAACAACGACATCAATATATCTTTATATACACACAGTACTAAAAGAATGAAGCACTTTCTAACATTGTGTTGATATAAATCATAGAGATTGTATTTTTCTTGTAGAATTGTTAAGCTACAGTGTTGTTTGGATCACAACTGTGAAAGGAACATTTTTCTTTTGAGGACAAACAACAGAAAGGTCCTGTTTAACTCATATCAAATCAAACAATTGCGACGTGAACACCGTCTGTAAATAACAATATAATAAAGACATTTTCCATACATACGTTGGACTTTCTCTCTTGTCTTCTTGACTAAGTTCTTCTTTTCTTCCTCGCCGGATTTTTGGCAGCTGCTTGTCTCTGCGATAGAGAACAAAATATTATCACCTCTTTGCTTTTCACTAACCACTGATACAATTGAAGAGAAGCTCCTGTAGGTCACAAAATTGTTATAATATATTTTTCTATAACCTGCATATTCTACTATGATCAGGCCTTTGTGCATGTTTACCTTTGCCACAGGTCTGGTGGGTTTCTTGAACTGTGCAGACTCTGTTTAAAGAAAACTCAACAGTGAATCACCTCAGATATTTTCTGATATTCTTTTATATTAGCACCATCATGTTTACTTACCATCTTCAGAGGGTAGATCGTCTTCATTGTATATTTTCGTTGGTGGAACCTGCAATGAGGTGTTAATAATGATATGATGAAACCACGAAGCAATGTGTTCTGAACTGAAAACCTCAGTTGTGAGACCACACAGGTCTTAGTCGTCTTCCTGAACTCACCTTGATCATTCCCCTCTTTGAGGGATTTCTCTGAGGAACCTTCTTGGTCTCCCTAAGCTGATTCACTTCCTGGAGTTTCTCCATGCGGCCTTGTTCCGCCGACACGCGGACTCTCAAGCTGTGGAAGGCCGTCTGCACCTCGCCCACCTTGAATTGCACAGCCATGCCTTCAAACCACAGACTGTCACATTCACCCTCCTTGAAGCCCGGTGGCTGGTATTCAGCAGGAGTGACTTAGAATGAAGAGCAGAAAGAAAACAAATTCAATACACAATCCACACGTTTTTAATCGATTCTCTGGGGTAAAAGTTAAATACTGCATCTTACTGTCGTCATAGTAGTAGAGCTTCATGGTGAGATACACGTTACTGGGAAGGGCGTCCAGGTTCTGCATGAGCAGGAACAGCTTCCTGATGAGCAGAACTGATGCTCTCTTGGTGTCCTCCAGCGTCACCTGAATCTTCACGTCGTTGTTCCTGCAGTTTTAGGAAGATTATATCACCACCGGCCCACATGGGGAGGCAGCATCGTTGTGACCAACGCAATCATAGTATGTCCAAACCTACCTGAGTATGTCCATCTCTGGTCCCTTCTCAGTGTATTTGAATTTGAACTGGTAAGATTCAATAATGCACTGCAAAACAAGTCGAATAAATGTTAGTGTCGATCAAACTCGTGTTTTTTTATTGACTACTCAGTATTTTAACAGAGAACTTACATTGGGTTCATCTGGATTGGTGTACACCTAGATGGCAAAAACACACAGTTATCATTTGTCTCCATGTAAACAAGGTGTTAAAGAGAAGTGCTGCTGACTTACGTACCCCAATGAACACAATCTGGAGCTGTTAACAGGATAACAGTGAACGTTAGTAGAAATAGTTGAAGTACTGATCCAAAATAAAGGACCAGATAAAACATAAAGTAAAAGTATTCATAGATGCATTAACTTACATACTGCTTCTCTATGGCATCAAAGCAGCCCATCATCCTGGAACAAAAATATAAAAAGTGATAAATATATATTTTTTTAATGGGTCTGATCTGGTTTCTCATGTTGAGTCAGCTGATGTGGCCAGCAGGCTGAAATTTCGGAGTGATATGGCATCAATATTATAATTACCATTTCACAACTTTGCTGGCACCAGGCCTGCTGCAGTCTTCACGTAGAACCTTGACACACAGATCTGGTCGAATGGAAAACAACAAAAGACAAAACAAAGAGCTTTTATCATAAAGCATCACTCATTCATAAATGGTAAATGGATTTGTATAGCGCTTTTCTAGTCTGATGACCACTCAAAGCGCTTTACAGTACAGTTTTACATTCACCCTTTCACACACATAGTGCATCTATCCCAGCACTTTGTTATTCTATGGGGGGCGATTCAGGGTTCAGCATCTTGCCCAATGACACTTTGGCATGCAGATGGGTCAGACTGGGGATCGAACCGCCCACCTTCAGGTTGGAGGACAACCACTCTACCCCTCAGCCACAGCCGCCCCATAGAGATATGATGTTATAATTAACCTATTCTACAAGTCTGTGCATTGTCAGTACGTTTTCTGGAGCCATTTACAGTGTTTTCAAGGTCAAGAAAATATTTTCTTTCCCCTCTTTTAATAAAAAACCGGTTGTTCTAAAACAGCAATGATAACTGTATGGAACAGAGGTTTTCAAAGTGAGGCGAGCATCTCTAGAGGCTCCAAACTGTTTCAGGAGAAGCTCAGAGAATGGAAATGAAGACATCACATATACAGTAGTGACCGGAATGTGTATGATTGGGTTAATGAGATACAGATTGGGTAGTTTGGGGGACAATTACTATTTTTCCCACTTTCCCACAGACAGACACTAATAAATGACTTCGAACAGATCTTTATTTTCTACTTGATGTAGTATGGAGTAATGTCAAACTGCAATATTAACCTTTCTTTGCTCAGTTGATGAGTGTAACTGCATAATCACAGTGCCAGAGGTATCACAGACTATGACACCCCTCTGTACAGAATATAGACAGTAGTAAATGCATTTAAAAACCATGTGGGTGAGTGGAACTAACTCCTGTGTTAGCACAATGTTCATCCTCTTGTGTGTTCACCTTCCAGATATCTGGATCTGTAGGCGTCCTCAGGGAAGATCCCTCTGAGGTAAGTGATGGAGGAGACGGCCACGGCCATCATCCTCTTGACAAACACCAGGGACTCCTGCCTGGTCTTCAGGTCGTTCAGGAACAACCCTGTCCACTTTGAAACAACAACAACCACAATGTTCTTTAAGAGGAGTTAATATTTAAGCTAGCATTACAGTAGGATTGACTCTGAACTTCATGAATGGCTTTGTTCACTATATTAAATATCTTAATCAATACATATGTAAAGTTGGAGTAAATAACCATGTGATCAATGTTATCTTCATCAAACCTCTGCCGTTTCCTCCTTGGTCTTCCTGGCGCACATCTTCCCTGCTGCCATTTTCCTCTCTCCTGTTGCCGAGTGTTAGCTAACTAGCTAGGTGCCGCTAATGCTAATGAACGAGCTAGCTAATATTTAGTATTTAACCTCCGCTGATTCCAGAAAACCGAAAATAGTATTAATGTTACTTTCTCATGAAGATAAGTGTTATTAATCTTTCTCGAGAAACCTGAAAAGAAGCCTGTTTATATCCGGATCAGTTAAAGTAAAGTAACTAAAACTTGGCTCAAGCTAATTTCGTATCCAGAAACGACAAGATGAGATCATCATCGATGTCTCCCGCTCCGAATATAGACTAAATAATAAAGCACAGAAAATGGATCTTAGAAGTTATTAGAAGAGCATTGGTCCAATTTTAGTAAGATTTTAAGTGAAATATAGGAAGGACTAAGATAAGGTTAAATAAATGCAAAAATAAATGATTATATTCATAGATAAATAAAAAATCATAGTTGAATAATTTCCCATGATGACACCATTTCTGTAATTCTAAATTCATTTATCTACTCATTGATGTTTTTTTCATTTACCAGAGTAGAAGTGATGATTCAAGTCAACTAAACTAAGAGGAATGTTACGTCACTAGTGTCACTGATCACTCCCATAATAATGATGGTGGCATTGAGTCTGTTTATTCAGGTGTTTTCAGTTAGTTTGGTTTATAACACAGGGATGAATTCGATTGCAATTACAGTTGGAACACTGTTAATCAGTGGATTTATTTATTGTTTTAGTTTGTCACAGGGAACTTAATGATTAATAATGTTAATTGTTCAATATTAATTAATTGGTAAGAATGATTAATTATGGTCCAAAAACTATTATAATGAAAAATAATAGTTGGGAGAATGAAAAACAAGTCGAACAAAACTATTAGGAGAGACCTGAGACCTGATACATTTTCATTGGACCCTTTTGTCTGACATTCGATGGAGCAATTCCAAAGATTTTACACAGTTGTTTGATTTCATTTTATGGCTGAAATCTAGTGGAACACCCCATCCCACCTGTTTTACGAAAACATTATTCTTGAGGAAAGGGTTGTACACTGTTTTCTTTATTTTGATTATAGAGCGTTTGTTATTCAACTTACAAATTGGTTCAACATTATTGAAAGAGGTGTTTGTGGCTTCTTTTCGGTTAAAAATGTTTGTATGGTCCTTTGTATCTCACACAACAGTAAGGACAGATATGAAAGAACAAACATTGAGCACAGTCAGGCAGGGACAAAAGAACACATTGGCACAGTATTATTACAAAATGATATACTTTGGTCATAAGTGCACTACCAGTATTTGCTCTACACACAGTGGAACCCACACATCATCACGTTGACAAAACACAACAACCTGCCTCCTCTTCACAGGCACAACAGTTGACTTAAATATTGTTCTTGGGAAATGTAATCTCTAAATGAAACCTCCTACAGCAGACAGCAGACTCTGGCTTTGGGCTCATTTCTGCTTGGAGAAGAAGTCTTTGCTCTTCTGGATGTCAGGTTTGATGGTGTCACTTCCTGGTTTCCAGCCGGCTGGGCAGACTGAAAAAGATAAGCCTGTAATGAGTCCTGGCCCGGCAGATCAAACTAAAGATGGGACTTTATGACACATTTACAGAACATGACCATCGCTGCTTTAGCTTTATGGAAGGGAAATTTATCATGAGTAAATGTGCCAGACATTACACAATCTATTGTCCACAATAATTTTTCAATACTCGCAATATATATATATATATATATGACGCAACTTCTTGCTGGTCAGCCAGTAGCAGGTCAATGTTATATAATTGTCGTTGTAAGAACAGCAGTTCAATTATTAACAGGAGCGTATTTGTGTCATGGAGAAAGTTTTAATTACATCACTTATAGTCTAGTACAGTTCAGGCACACTTGAAATCTTTTAGAAGCAAATTGCTTGAATTGTTCAATAAATAAGTGTTGTAGGCAATAAGAAGGTCAAATGGACAACACTACAGAAGTGTAGCGGTAACTTACCCTCTCCATGCTTGTCGGTGAACTGAAAGGCTTGGACCAGACGCAAGGTCTCATCTACCGATCGTCCCACCGGGAGGTCGTTGATGGTGATCTGTCTCAGGACGCCCTTGTCGTCAATGATGAACAGACCCCTTTAATAGATAGAGAGAAAACACAGCTCATGATGACCTGAAGCTGGATTTATAGTCTGTTCAGACTCAATGTCAGATGGTATAATAGGAATGTGTCGAGCGTTTCTGGAACTGTTCAAAAACCAACTATCAGACATTTACATCCACTTCAGATATACCAGCTGTGCTGAGGGGAAAGAAGATAAACTAGATTTGAGGAACTGTAAACAAGCCCTACATCCCCATTCAGACATTTGCCCTGCAGTACAATCTTGCAAGAGGGAGCATTGCTGGTAATGTGATGATTTAGTGAAATAAGCACACATGCAACAAATGTCTGTGTAAATGCAGCCTAAGATTATACCCAGAAAAAAAGCAGAGCTGGCTCTACAGTCTGTATTCTCCCTTCACTTCCTGAAATACAGGGTGGTTCCTTCAATGATGTGTTTAAAACAGGGGTGTCCAAACTTTTTATCCCGAGGGCCTCATATAGTATATAATTTTCCGAATTTCCCACGGGATAAATAAAGTATCCAACTATCTATCTATCATCTATAGGGGAGGGGGGGGGGGGGGGCGTGGCTGCGTTCTGAGGGACAGCTGCAATACAGTGGGCCATAGTCCATCACATTACCTTTCATTTAGCTGACGTTTTTATCCAAAGCAACTTACAATAAGTGCATTCAAGGGTACAAACCCAGAACAACAAGAATCAAAAAAGTACAATATCTTCAAAAATAGAGCTAAACTACAAAGTGCTATAATTAAGTGCCATTAAAGTGCTACTAAATGTTAGTTTAAATTTTTTTTTTAAATATATATATATATATATATTTTTTTTTTTTTTTTTTTTGAGGGCCAATTTAAAATGGATGGCGGGCCGCAGTTTGGAAACCCCTGGTTTAAAAGGAGAAGGGCCAGCAGACTGGCTTCATTGTTTCTAACTTTCTTGGACTCATAGTGAAACAGCATAGCTCCACATTGTAAAACGTACCTGAAGGCGATGCCCTCATCTTCCTTCAGGACGCCGTAATCTGTGGAGATGGTGCGCCGTGTGTCAGCTACCAGGGGAATCTTCATGGAACCCAGACCGCCCTGCTTACGTGGTGTGTTGGTCCTTTGTGAATATAAAAGGAGAAATAAAAAAAGTCAGGTATTTACAAGTGAACGCACGCCTCCATCCTGTGAGTTTAAAATATAAAGCCTAATAAGTACCATGCAAAATGGGAGAAGTGTGAGTCCACAGAGGCAGCGATGATCTCACAGTCGATTTTCTTGAACTGTTCAGCAGCATCACTGAAAGCGATGATTTCGGTCGGACATACAAAGGTGAAGTCCAGTGGGTAGAAGAAGAAGACAACGTACTTCCCTACAACGAAGGAAAGAATAAATAAACCCATTGAGGTTGTCATGTGATGATGCCCCTATGGTAACGGTCTAATTAATTCAGGTCTTTAGTAGTACAAATGAATGACTGTTCAAAACATTGCTGGGATTTCAAAACAGTGAAAGGAGAGTGGCATCAAAGCACATCCTGTGACCAACAGGAGACGAGACACAGGTTTAGCTGTACCTCTGTAGCTGGACAGTGTCAGATCGTTGAACGTTCCATCTGGCATCACCGCTTTGGCTGTGAAGTCTGGGGCCAGCTTTCCAATTCGGGCATTGCCTGCTGCCATCTTCAGATTGACTAGACCAAACAAGAAGGAACAGGTTTATGTATTACACAGTCTCTTCACCTGAAATGCATGTGAAATCATGGCTAAACCATTTGATTCCCTCATTTACAGGACAAGGAAATGATGTCTGTTATATTCAATAATAACCCAATTGATCCGTTTCTAATGAAAGAACTGTCGCAGTAATTAGTAATTATTTTCATTATCTGTTATCTGATGATGAATATCATGATGAATCAGGGTATTACACAGGTATGCAGGGATTTTTGAATACGTTTCTTAGACCAGAATTGATTAGAAACATAAATGACAGAAAAGTATTGGGACAACTGTCGTGATCATATATTAATTAATAAAGTAACTGCACCAGCATCAAGTTAATGTCCTCCTTTCTAAGTGGTTTTTCAGACTAATCAAAACACTGGTGCATTTTAAAAACGCTTGGTCAATGTTATTTTCATATAAATCGAATTCAATAATCATCACGATTTATCTATTCCGTCTACAGAATATGTAATCTACAGAAGATTTTGGTTTAAACTTGTGTACTATACCAATTTACTGTGCTTACACAATGCATAAGCAATATATCAATATCATATTGGACTTTGATATCTTATATATTGTGATAATAATCTATATTGCTTCAATACTTAGCCCTAATTTAACTCTCAACGTATAACTGGTATTTTCACTATTATCGGACATTTTAAAGACAAAAATGTCAAAACATTGCAATAATGTTTTGACATTACACATTTATTTTGAGTGACTGCCATTCTTACAGCACTGCACATTGACTGGGGAAATATTAGTGTGTGATGTATATGAAAATGTGAGAGATAACTGTATTAAAACAATTATAAAACCACAAGAGATTTTTTATCATTTTAAACTGGAATACCAGAGACCAGTGTGTGATGTGAGCTACATTACATCCAATATTGACTCAGAGCTCCTTCTGAACCCAAACCTCAGCTCACACAGCCATTACTGATGCACCCACCATTCTCACTGAAACCTATGGACCATTCACTTCTTCTTTCAGTTCAAACTCACAAGGTGTTTCCGCACAATAACATCCAACTCTATTTTAAAGTTTTAACTGGTGCGTGTTCAGGAAATAATCTCATTATTATGACGTTTGGTTTGACTTTTGAGATTCACACTTAAGGAAGCTCCATAACATCGACTATATACTGATTTGAGAGACACCTGTTTGTGTTTTCTATCGGTGGAAATATGTCCGACAACCACTAACAAATTCCCCTTTACTCTCAAAGCCATGTTGGTTTTTTAAAAGAAAGTGAAAAGCCACTTGTTGAATTCGGCTTTGGCGACACCAGTGGAAAACGGGCAAGGAACAGAACACACACATGGAGAAAACATAACTAACTTCAAAAGTAAAACAAAAATACGTGTTTAGTTGTGTTAAGCTGTGTTGAGTTGTGTTAAGTTGAACGTACCTCAGGTTGGACCACACGAACTCAGGCAGGAGGAGAGAGGAGTGCGCGACCTCGCGTTTCCCACCCGGGACTTTATAGCCCCGCTCGTCTCTCGCGATAACTCGTGATAATGAAGCAGATTTGAGGCGCAGAAACCTCCACACACAGCATGACTCTGCACATTTCCTCCTGGCTCGTAAGGAACTACACGTAAGGAATGAGGATGACGATGATAATAGAAAAACCACCCTCCAGGAAGCTTTCTGTGATATGTCATCATCCCTCAGAGAAATCTTTGGCCACTACAGTTTATTCACCACATTCGATCCCTTGATAAACTCACAGGCTGACTTGTTCTGGTGAGACTGAAGAGCTTCCTTGAGTGGTGCCCCCCCCCCCCCCCCCTAATCCAGGCTCAAATCCATGCAGGGGTCACCGAATCATGAGGTCTCATCATATGACTGGACTTCTTTCAGCATGTGTGGAGCAGGTCTGGAGGAAATCTGTTGTCAGGAGCAGACATTAAACTTCACAGAGCTGCTGCCTCTTATCAGCCAGTGATTTACTTATTAACCGTGCCGCTCTGGCAGCCAACCTACATTTTCTCACTGGTCTTTCGCTAAATCGGCTTTGTGTAATGACCATGTATCAACCCAGGACCAAGAACCACAGTCAATGGCTTTGGTGAAGACAAAACATAAGTCAAACTTGGGCTCATGGTCCTTGAAAGAGATAAAAAACATGTTTTTCATTTCTTGGATCAAAAAATATACTCAGGCCTTTTATTGTGGTGTTAAGATGTTCTCCCTGTGTCATTGTGAGATTTCTTCTCCTTCCTGGTTGACTCTAAATTGACTGTAGATGAGAGTTTGAATGGTTGTTTGTCTCTATATGTCAGCCCTCAAATCTGTGTATTTATTTTACACAAATTGAGACCATGATATGTTTTGTTTTATTAACCTCTATGACACGGTTGCATTTGAAATTTCCTCCTTGTTTCCTGTATTGTCACCAGCTGCTAAGCTGTTCAGCATTTCCAGCGGGACGAGACGCTCTGTTGCGTCATCTTGTAATTTTCCTGTGGGCTGCAGAAGACATTTCTTTATTCTCGTTTCCTCCTCAGCCCCTGTTAACACAATGACTCAGCTGAGGAACAGCCACCATTCGCTTTGCATGTTCACAAGCAGTTTGTTGTAATCGGAAAATTAGAATAACTGGCTCTCTCAACAGGGATTACAAATTTCAAGTTAAACTATTATTTCATTAGTCTATAGAAACTGTTGCCTGAGGGGAAGTGAATAGAGAAATGTTCCTGGTCCTTAGCTTAGTCATTGTGCAAATAAAACCGGGGTGGAGAGGAAATTAGGTTATGAACAATATAAGTGCAAGATGTTATACTTTACTACACTGACATGCTATATGCACTGGTTGGCTGGGCCTGGGAGGAAGTAAACTGTTGATTCAGTCATGTTAACCTCGTAAATGAATGAATACGTAATGCAGTTGTCCTCCTGAGAGGGAGGTGTGTTCTACAGGGAAATGTTGTGATGTGCATTTTTTATCCGATCTATCATCTCATCCACCAGAGGAAACCGAATACTGCATTGATGACAAGAACCCATGTGTGTGACAAGGGGGAGGTAAGGACGGTGTCACAGAGTCACATCCTGTTTGTCACAGGGAATCTCATTGTTTGTCTCTGTATGTTGTCGGAGCAGCTGAAGGTGTCCTTTTAATTTTAGTGAACCTAAAGCAAAAGTATAACAATTTGACCTCCAAATCTTATTCTATAACAACAATAATAATAATGAATAGCTGTTATCCAGCAAAGATCCACATGTTTTCAATCCATTGCTTGAAGAGAAAGCCTGCAGTGTTTTTCATCTAGATTATTCTTTCACCTGGCTGTTATCTGCTCAGCCTGCCCCCCTCCCCCCCCCCTCTCCCACTGTCACAGAGCGACGTCTTTGCACGCTGTTGCCATGGGCGCAGCATCAAGGGCCAGATAAGAGGGGGCACACACAATGACATCCTGTTAGTAAGACTGCGGTGGGCGAGTGATCAAACGATGCCTTGTGTTCATCTCCCGTCTCACAATGTGCCAATAATTAGTGCAGCTGCTCCACTGGCGATTCCGAAACAAATGGAGGTTTGAAGGGCCCTCGTGTGTCCGTCACAATGGTCTCCATCAGCCCCTGCAAAATATCGAAATGCTCTTTTTTTAAAGGATGCGATGCTGGACTGAAAGATTGGCGCAAAGTGGTGGAACATTTGATCCTATTTTGGTAAATTAATGCAGTTAAGTGTGAATATCTCCCCATGAAGAGCAGTGGCATGACGGAATACCGGAGCCTCTGTCTCAATGCTTCACATGCTGCATAAAATGGTGGATTAATAGTTTTATATGTTGCTTAACTGTTCTTTGGGTATTTTATCACAAGCGTATTGCTTGGCAACCACTAATACCCCCACCAAATGTAAGCAGCTGACATCAAGAAAAAAGTAAGATTTTATTGGTTTAAAATGTATTCCATCTGAACATATTTCCTTTGGCTCATTGTCACCCAATTATCTAAAATGATATTTATAATCATGAAATAACCGCTTTATTAATTTGATCATTTGGCTTAAAGAGAAGATGCTGTGTTAAAAGGCTGAGCGAGTACATAAAGTGATCACTATTTACTTGGTTATTGTTGTTTTATCCACCACAATAGATAACAGTGGAGTGTGTGATTGAATGAGCCGTGTTGTGGTGTTTGGTGTGTTGAACAGAGAAATTACAGCTGTTAAATTGATCTCTGCAGTGATGGCAGTGTGAGTGGGATCATCTCAGTGTGAGGTTGATTGGCTGCCAGGTCCAGACTCGTCTTGATGAGGCAGCGACGCAGCGTAGTCAGCAGGAGGAGCTCAGGAGGGAGCTGGACAATCCCTGTGTCTCACAGCAGGACGTGACAGCAGCCTGTAACTGCACTTATACAGCACACACATACTGATTGACACTAACACAAACACACACACACACACACACACACACACACACACACGCAAACACACACACACACACACACACACAAACACACACACACACACACACACACACTTATACCACCACAACCTAATTTCTCTGCTCAATTATGTTATTATCTTATTGTATAGTCAACAGCTTAAAACACTGGCCTGCAGTTGTAGGGGACATCCAAAATATCCTCAATATTAAACATATAAATTAATAAATAGGAAAAAGAAAAAGGAATATTATTATTCACAAAGATAAACACATAACATAGTATTACAAAGAAATGTGTCTTCTTTTCAAAGTAACAGAGATAACTGCAGATCGTTTTTAATTCAAATCATCAGCCAAACACTTTAATGGCTAGTATAGCAGCTGTAGTAGTAGTATGTATATTAGTATGTGAAGTAGAACTGGTATATAGTATGCGTCCCATTTGGATGACATAAACAGTAGTATTGTGATGAGAGTGATACTAATGGTCATGTTATAATTAGAAAGCTTTATTTTCATTGCACAAATTTGTACAACACAATTTGTACAACAAAATTTGTTGCGCAGCACCTAGAAAAACTATGCATATATCAAATACTAGTAATAGTACACAGGCTATTTGTGCTTCTACTAGTAACACAAACAGAATTTGGACTTTAGACTAGGAAATTTGTTTTCTTTCACATTGAGCGGGGCTATTGAAGTGACCGTGACTTCGCAGCAGAGCAAAGATCGCGCGGATCTGAACCCAGGGCAAATAGCAAATGTAATAGTAGCAGTAAAAGTAGCATTAGTATTAACAGACACGACTATCAGTGACCAAGTCCACACTTCATTCAGACTCTCTTCAGATATAAAATGTGCACTTGAAATATTGTAATAATTTTTTTTCTAAAATGTCCAAATAAACTTTCTATTCATTCACTTATTGTAGTTGTTCTAGTAGTAGTAGTAGTAGTAGTATTGCTATAGTAGTAACAGTAGCACTAGTAGTAGTACTACAGTAGGAGTCGTCGAGTAAAACGTTATCATCTTGTGTTGCTCTGTGCCTTTAAGAATTCTCCCGCGCTAGTTGACGAACACGGAAGTCGACCGGAAAAGGCAGGACTATTTCGCGCCAAATTGAAACAGAAGAGTTGACAGAGCGAGCAGCTCGAGAGACGAACCGACACTCAAACCTCCGGACATCGCTTGAAGTTTTACCGTCTGTTATCCCTGTCAGTCCAAGGTCTGTATTCACTGTGCCACACACCAGATGAACCTGAAGACCGAGACACTGAACCGCAGCAGCTGTTTTTCCACCAGAGATTTATCTGAGAAGTGTGTTTCCCTGTCCAGTGTCGCTAACATGGAGGAGGCCAACAAGCTGGTCGGCACCGGGAAGAAGCACCTGGTGATGGGGAAGGTGGTGGAGGCGGTGAGCGCCCTGCAGGAGGCCTGTGGCATGCTGTGAGTCCAAATCCTCAAATCGAAGCAGATTCACACATATCAGAATACAGAGTCATTACATCTCACATCTGGAGTCAATCCAACAAGTCAGACATGCGTCTACAGATTGTATTCTATAGGAAATACTTTTACTTTGAAAGTCTCTTTGTCTCGTTTTTATTGTCTTTTTTTTTGTGGAAGTGTGATTGTCTGCCACATAATGTAAAAAGGTTTGCATTAACTAAGAATGAACAATGATTATATGACATGTTTTGCAGCTCACTCAATTTCATTTATGATCAAATTTGACAACTATTCGTGTTATCAACTGTCAGTACCTAACAATATCCAGATTATTGTCATGTAGGTTAAAGTAAAGCAGAACATTCTCAAGTTTTGAGGAGTTTGAACCATCAAATATTTAGTTAGGACCCGAGCATCGAACACGGTGGGAGGCCCTATTGAAACTGTAGGCATTATTTTCATTGAAATATTAATACAAATATTTATAGAATATTAAAATGTTTTTATTTTGTTGTGCGACAAATAAATTATTTCACTAATCGTTGCCACTTGCATAAACGTTTTAAAGAGTTTTTTTCGTTTTAGGGCAAAAAAGTATGGCGACACAGCGGATGAGTGTGGAGAGGCGTTCTTCTGGTGCGGTAAAGCCCTCCTGGACCTGGCACGGTAAGATCAGAGAGATTAAACTGCCTTCAAACATGCACTAACCTCCAGAGTTTTCCACAGGGGGCTGTATGGGAGAACCCCAAGTGTCTGAGTCATTTGTTCTAGACATTTTACTGCGTTTTTCCTGCTAGCCCCCTGGTAAAGGTCTGAGTGAACGCATGTCCAAATACAGAAAATGTCCAGAAAATTCCCAGTGTATGAGTGGGTGTGTTAAGGAAGTTTCTAACATGCTGAACTGAAAAGAAAAAATTGAAATACACGTAGAAGATGACAACGAAGATGTCAAGTTGGATTGTGGCCAGTTTCGATGTGCTGCAAACAATTCAGTTCAACTTTATCTCAGACACAAAGGTCCACATATAATATACAAACAAACAACATATCTAGGATCATAGCAGCTGACAAATCAGAATATTTAGATCATTGCTAAGACGACTACAGGCATTAGCTCCAGTGTTTCCAGAAAAAAGAGGAATACCTTTTGTCATTAATCAACAGATAACAGTTTTCCCTAAAGTTCCTCAAGACCGCATGGAGGGTAGGGACATTACAGGCCACAGAGATCTGACTCCATCTTGGAAGCTTAAGATTCTAAATGCTTCGTTAAATGCCACCTGAAGCTTTTTCATTTTAGCTCTACTGTAACAAAAAATTCTGATTTCTGCAATGTGCGATTTACTCTCCTGCATTCTCTGCACAAGCACCACTGTTTGTCTCAATGTTCTGGACATTTTTTGTTGTGAACGCGTCTGACTCGTACAATCTCCTGCTGCGCTCTTCATATGTGAAACACAAACTCTAGAAAACGTCCGGACCCAATTTTTCAGACCTTTCCCAGTGTTTGTCTGAAAACGGCTTGAGTTTATCTCTTTTGCTCTGATTCATTGTTTCACAAAATTCATGATCTGCAGTTCAATCCCCTCCATCCTGGACTTATCCTCCAACAGTCGTGTAGTAGTAGTGATACTATGCAGACTAAACAACTGTATTGTTGCAGGATGGAGAACTCAGTCCTTGGTAACGCTCTGGAAGGAGTTCCTGAAGAAGAAGAAGAGGAGGAAGAAGAGAAACCCAAAGACTCCAACGTTGAGAGCACAGAAAACATTGATGGTGAGATAAAGGAGTTGGTGGAGCATCATGGTCGTTTTTGTGCATTCCCTCTTCAAAGATGACTGTTCATGCACCTCATCCTAACTCTGCTTTCTATTCCCAACAGAGAAGACCAGGGACGAAATGAGGGTTCAGGTGTACGACGCCATGGCCGAGAAGAAAAACGAAGGTGCCCAAAAGGCTGAAGGGAAGCAGAGTGAAAAGTCCGAGAAGAAAAACGAAGAGGCTCAAAAGGCTGAAGGGAAGCAGAGCGAAAAGGCCGAGAAGAAAAACGAAGATGCCCAAAAGGCTGAAGGGAAGCAGAGTGAAAAGGCAGAGAAGAAAAACGAAGATGCCCAAAAGGCTGAAGGGAAGCAGGGTGAAAAGGCAGAGAAGAAAGGTGCCGTGGTAAAGGCCTCCGCTGGTGATGCACAACAGAAAGCAGCCAAAAAGGGAGAGGAGGAAAAGAAGAGCAAGGTTGATGAAGACAAATCTGCTGAGAATGAAGACGAGAAGGAAAATGAGAAACAAGGCGAGGAATCAGCAGTGGAAGCAGAAGGTGTCTGTCAATTGCATACAGTCCTTCATTTGAACTGGCTCCATGATGGTTGTTATGACATGTTGCTAAGTTCATCTACACACTTATGTTTCCAGACGGTGAAGAAGAGGAGGTGGAGGAGGAGGAGGGCGACGATGCCGAAATGGAGGCTGACGCACCAGAGCAAGGCGAAGGAGACGGCACCGCTGAGAAGGTACTTGACCAATCAGCCCCAGCACAAATCGAAATGACTCGGCCGAGCGTGTGATTGTCAGAGTGGGAGTTTAAATCTTGCGTTGGCGTGTCTTCTCAGGACAGTGATGAGGAGGAGGAGGAGGTGGGGAACCTGCAGCTCGCCTGGGAGATGCTGGAAGTGGCCAAGGTCATTTACAAGAGGTAACGGAAGCTCCAGATGGGTTTGAAGCCCTGATGGTCAGGTTAAGAACCTTCTAGTCACTGAGCTACTTTCTCCATAGTGACGTCTGTTTTCACTTTTCTTTTAATAAGGAAAGAGTCTAAGGATGATCAGCTGATGGCAGCGCAGACCCACCTGAGACTGGGTGAGGTTTCTGCTGAATCAGGTACGAACAAGTGGACCCGCTCATCTTCTAGTTTTACCATGACCCCTACAAAATGTCTGAGGGAGGTGGCCAAATAATGTATGATAATTATGATTAAAGTCACATTATTAACATGCATATTTTTTGTAACAGCAACATAAAACAAAAACAACCTCAACATACATGAACACAGACAAATAGGCAGTTGTACTGAATGCTGAAGTCTTATCCTTGTGAAAAAAAATCAAAAATAAGATACTTTCATCGAGGTGTGGGGGGGCTCCCAGGGTTTACATCCCTGCACCGCAAAAATGTCAAAGTTGTTTTGTCACAGGAACAATATACAGATTTAGATTAGATTAGATTAGAAAACTTTATTTATCCCAAAATGGGCAATTTCGTTCACAGTTTCCAGTCTCACATAATAGATTACTTAATAAATACAATAAATAGCAATAGGAGGTAGACAAAAACATATATCAAAGGCAGTCCAACACACACATTTAACTCACAATTCATTTCAGCCCGTCAGTAACAACCACCCTGCCCCCGGAAACACCCAGCAACACTGGTGTGCTCTCCACCTACTCCTTACTTTTGTCATCATTTAGTAACCTGATGGTTGCAGGGATAAAAGAGTGGGAGTACCTCATTGTTCTTGTCCTGATTGAACAGTAGCGCCGCCCTGAAGGCATTAGTTTAAATTCTTTACTGAGGACATGGTCAGGCTGACTGATAATGCATTTGGCTTTCTGGACTGCTTGTTTGTTCCACAATGAACTTATGCTCTTGAGCTGGATGCCAGTGATCTTAGAGCAGATCTTCACAATTTTATTTAAACTATTCATGTCTTTAACTGACAGACTGTTAGTCCAGCATATAAAGGAAAAAGTTAAAAGACTCTCAATGAAAGATTGGTAAAAAATTCTCAAAATAACTTTAGAGACACTGAAAGAGTTCAGCATTCTCAACAGGTGAACTCTTTGTTGTCCCTTTTTAACAATTACCTCTGTATTTGTATGGAATTTAAGCTGGTTATCAAATACTGTGCCTAGATATTTGTAGGTGTCCACAAGTTGGACTTCCTCCCCATGGATGATACTTGGTTTAAGCGCTCCCTTCACTTTCCTAAAATCTATGACTAGCTCCTTTGTTTTTTCTATATTTAGATCTAAGAAGTTGTTATCACACCAATTAACAAACGATGTCAAAGCAAGGCCATGGCTGCAATTTGGACCTTGGAAAAGGGACAGCAACGCAGTGTCGTCCGAGAATTTAGCTAGATAACTTCCCTGTTGAGAGGACCTACAGCTATCTGTGTACAAAATGAACAACAGGGGTGAGAGTACGCACCCTTGAGGTGAACCAGTATTCGAGGTAATGGCCTGGGACAAGTGTCCATTCACAGAGACCCTCTGAGTTCTGTCTGTTAAGAAGTTTAAAAGCAACAACAGTATCTGATGGGGTAACTCAAACTCAGCAGCTAGTCTCTCAATTAAAATATGTGGCTGCATCTTATTGAAAGCAGAAGAAAAGTCTGCAAATAACAATCTAGCATGAGATCCAGGCTTTTCTAAATGTTTATACATTGTGTCTAAAAGGAAGAGTTTTGCATCATCTACACCTTTCCCAGTTTGATAAGCAAACTGCAATGGGTCAAGTTTACCACTGACCAGGGACATGATTTCATCCTTAATAATTTTCTCAAAAATCTTCATTACTAAGGATGTAAGTGCTACTGGTCTGAAGTCTTTTAGCTCTTGGGGATTTTTTGATTTCGCTAGTGGTATTATAGTGGACCTCTTCCATATCTGAGGTATCTGGCCTTTCTTAGCACACATATTAAAGAGTGGAGTGAATACCACACTGAGCTGGTCAGCACAGTAACGCAGTGTGCGTCCGCAAACAGCATCAGGGCCTGCCGCTTTCATAATATTAACTCTCTTAAACAGAGTTGTTACTACTTCCTGGGCTATCACAATGTCATTGTGAGGGACAAGAGAGTCCCTCCACATAGAAATGTTCTCAGAGAAATCAGATGATTCAAAACGTGAGTAAAACATATTAAAAGCATTTGACAAATCAGGGACATCAATACCTTTAACAGTTATTGGCTGCCTGGATTCACTAGAACACTGATTTATGGATGCCATTGACTTAATTCCCCTCCATGCAGCTCTAAGATCCCCCCCACTATACCGTTCTTCAACCTTCTCTCTATATTTCATTTTGGCCTTCCTAATCTCTTTTTTCACTTCCTTGGAGACAGCTTTTTTCTCCCAAGGGTCCCCAGTGTAAAATGTCCTCTTTTTCTTATTTATCACTGATTTAAGTTCTTTAGTAACCCATGGTTTATTATTTGGGTAATGGACAGAGATCCTGGTTGGGATGACTGAGTCGACACAGAATGTAATATATGATGAAACAGTATCTGCTAGTTCGTCAATATTATCTGTGCTATCCTGAAAACAGTCCCAGTCAGTGCACTCAAAACATGCTTGGAGAGAGGAAATACTGTCCTCCGACCACATTTTCACCGTTCTCTCCTTGTGTTCTAAGCGCGTGAAGGACGGTTTATACACTGGCATGAGGTAAACACTGTTGTGATAAGAGGCCCCTAGGGCAGGCATGGGTATGGAACGGTAAGCTCCACCTATTGACCCATAGCAAAGGTCAATAGTGGTGTTTTTCTGTGTTGTGCTGCAAGTTACATATTGTTCATATGTTCTCAAAGTTCTACCCAAGTCACATTTATTAAAATCCCCCAGGATGAATTTGGGTGCGTCGGGGCAAATTTCGTCCAGTTTGTGTGTTGTGTCAGCGATCAGCTGGGCAGCAGCTGACGCGTTGGCTCGCGGGTGAATGTAGACAACCGTGTAGAATAGTTGTTGAAACTCCCGAGGGAGATAGAACGGGCGGAGTGAGATCGAAAGCAGTTCTAAGTCAGCGGTACATATCCTCTCCCTGATTTTAACGGTGTTGCAGTACCTCTTGTTGACGTAGAAATACACTCCTCCTCCACGGCTTTTCCCAGTTGTCTCCGGTGACCTGTCTAGACGAATTGGGCTTCCAAACCCAGTTAGTGTCAAGTCCTTGTCCCGGTCTGAGTCGTTGAGCCATGTTTCCGTGAAAGCAAGTAGACACGATTCTCCAATTTCCCGTTCGAACTTTGCCCATGATTCCAGTTCGTCTATTTTGTTACGGATAGATTGTGCGTTTGAGAGCAGTATGGTAGGGAGCGGTGGTAACTTGCGGCGATCATCCAGCCGAAGCTTTTTAATTCTCCGTCGTAGGCCACCTCTCCTTCCCCTTTTCCGGTGCTCCTTGGCCGGCTTGCTCAGCTCTCTCGGGATATTATCTGGGATCGCGCCGGCTGTTGAGGTCCGTAGCGAGAGGAGAAACTCTCTGCTGAGAGCTTTTCCTGGAGCTCCGCTTCCACTCGCCTCGCAACAGGTAGATCCCGATAGTAGAGTCACCGTGATAATGATCACAAAGAATTCCAGGAGTGTTCCCGTAGTTAGCATGGCTGAGTCACTGACAGTTTTCACATTCACACACAAAATACAAAAATAAACACTCCCCTAGAACAAGTTAAAAGCGAAGATAAAAATGACTACGAGACTGGGTAAACTGCTGGGTCGCACGCTGAGGAGCGCCCCCTGCGGCACCACTAATTAAACTAAACTAAAACCAACCCCTTGAGATGATACTGTAACTTAGTAAGAAATCAGTGGCATCAATTCCACCTTAGCCCCTGGAATTACCTTGGACAGTCGGTTGAGTTCCTTTTATTTTCTCCTCAGGAAATTACTCCCAGGCGCTGGAGGATTTCCAGGAGTGTCTGAAGCTGCAGGTGAAACACCTGGACTCAGACAGCCGCCTGCTCGCTGAGACTCACTACCAGCTGGGCCTGACCTACAGCCTGAACCTCCAGTACCGCCAAGCTGTCGACCAGCTGAACAGCTCCATCTCCGTCATAAAGAGCAGGCTGGGTAAGCAGGGGACGATCGGTCTTTCTCAAATGGTACGATGAGCACCAGTGTCTGAGCTAACACGTCCACCTCGTCCTTCAGACAAGCTGCAGCAGCTGCTGGACAAGGCCGAGGGCCCGGAGGCTCTGCCCGGCGAGAGGAAGGAGATGGAGGAGCTGAAGGCTCTGCTCCCAGAGATCAAGGAGAAGGTGGAGGACGCCACAGAGGGACTGAAAATGACGAGTGCTGCTTCTGAGTCTGTGAAGGATGCACTGGTGAGTCAGTGAAGGCATCGTCCTCTTCAAACTCTTCACGTTACATGATGGACCCAGAATCATTGTCTTCATAGTGACGGGACGAGTCTTATTGAGTTTAAAATGTGTAAAAAAAAAATTTATGAACTGTTTTAAACCTGTTGTCTGTCCGGCTGTTGGCAGGGAAGTTCCTGTATCTGATACGAGCCTTTAAAAAATATTTTTGGGAGTTTCATTCAGCTTGTGACTATGGTGTGATTTATAAAAGTTAACATAAACATTGTTTTAACGATGAATAAATGTTGCTGTCAGGGGGGAGGCTCTACTTCCTCTGCATTCCCAGAGTCTGCTCTACAGAACGGTGACGCTGCCTCCAGTTCAAAAGTAAGTGACATACCAAATCCTAATAAGTAGGCATGGTTATTTTTTTAAGCTGTAGTCTGCCTAGATATTAACCACATTACTGGGCAAATTTCTTGAGGAACGATTGTATCATTTTATTTTTTTCCGTCCAGGTGAACGGCACATCAACCAAAAGAGTCAGTTCCACCAACGGACACTCGTCCTCCGCTGCGGTCTCTGACATCTCCCACCTGGTCAGGAAGAAGGTGAGCGTGGAGCTGGATATTCAGCAAAAACTTAAAAAACTGCAACCTAAGAATAAATGGCCCAAATCTCCTGTGAATGAACGTGTTTTGTGTATTTCAGAGGAAACCCGAGGAGAGTCCAGTGAAGGAGGTGAAGAAGATGAAGCACGAGCCTCCCGCTGACAAAGTCGAAAAAGCCGGCAGCAAAACTAAAGGAAAAACAAACAGTATGGAAGTCGACAGGTGAGACTTCAGTGTTAAACTCCCCGGTCACCATGATTCAAATTACACGGGAGTTCAGTTCCCCTGACAAAATGGACCCAACGGTTCCTAAAGTTAATAATAGTTTTAAGGAAACATGTCTGAACCCCTCGTAGCTTTGCTCACTTGTGGCTGTCGGTGCCATAAGTGGCCACATCAGAGGGGGAAAGTGATCCTCCTCAACAGATCTTGCTCGGTCGGGACAGTGCCCCCTTCTGGCTCTGCTGCTGTAAGGAGAACAAGCTCATCCCTTTTTTAAAAACCTGGTGCAAGCTCATTGTGGAGAAAACATGAGCCAGAGGGAACTTTAGAAGGAAGTGTTCCAACTTCTTTTTAACCAGGTTTTCCCCTCACGTAATGCTCATTACTTTCTTCATGCATGCTACAAGGCTTCCTCTGTATCGTTACATTTCTGATGAGGTCTGTAGAGGTGTGTTAATGTGTGTATGAGAGACACAACATTTTGCAAAAGAAAAGGGGAAATACCATATGTTTGTCTATTCCTGCTTAGATCACATATGAATTGATGTGTGTTACCCTAATGACCTTCTCTTCTCTGAGTTGGTGCAGCTATGATGAATCATTAAATTAGAAAATAAAGTGATATTATTTGCTATTTTGAAATTATCTATAGATAACTAGTGAAATATCAAATCCAAAAAGGGCTCCCCGATGCCCACTGTGCAATGGAAACGCATGAATGCACCTTGAGCCGTTTCACTTGGAACAAACGGACCAGTCTTCCAGTTACAGCACTAACGGGGTTCATGTCAGATGGATTTAAATTGTTTTGCTGTGTGTCTAATTGAAGTTTATTCTCTCTCTCTCTCAGTAAGTGAACCTGGTTTCCCTCCTGACTTTCCTCTGCGCCCAAGAGATTCACCGTCCCGCCAAGCCCTTGTTGGACTTGTTTGCTGTTGTAAATATGTGCATATATAACTATGCCTGTTGTTATGTTCCTGTTGGTTCACATGTGTATCTGTAAAGTTGAATAAAGAATCTAATTTGATAAAACGTTGGTGTTTAAAACTTCATCATTGCTAATAACTTGACGTGGCATTATAATTTAGATTTTTTTATAAGGAATATGACACAATGTAGCTAGGCTGATTTAAATTTTTTTTTTCCCGTTAGCAGCCGTAAACACTGATTATTGTGGCAGATGCCATTTTTTCGTTAGTTGAGACATTCAACACACAGACATTACAGAGCCTTTATATGGAGGGTGAGGGGCTGTGGACCCTTAACATGATGCATCTCCACCTGCAGGTGCTGCACTTATGATTAAATATATTTATAACTTGGGGGGGCGTGTACCTCACCTAAAACCCTTAACGGGTTTAAGGGGACTTAACAGTCCCCTTAAACTCGCGCTCAAATTACACACCCGTAAATTTCAGTCCCCCTGAACATGCGTGATTACTTTCATTGAGATCAATGAACTACTCCCTGACTCGTACCACATCCTTAACCAAGTTCCATGATAATCTATCCTGTACTTAGTGTGGGGGGTTAGTTTTTACTTACAAATAAATATGAAACATGACCTCCTTGGTGGCAGTTATTCTCCCATTATTTTTCACCTGCTTAATTCTGCTATACTGCCTTTACACAGGGTAAAGGCTGCTACTGACTGAGCACACAATCTCATAGGAATATAACCAAATTTGCCCGAACCTCATGTTGTTTATCATTCAGAATTCCATATTTTGCCTCACTTATAAAAAGACAAATTGTCATGTAGATACAAATTTCTTAGTTGATTTTAAAGAAATATCTTGTTCAACTTTGTCGTTAAATGACGAGATAACAATTGGAGATTAGTCACATGATTTTATCTGTAATATTGGTGCTCTATTGGTTTGTCTAACACAAACGGGAAGTTAACTGTCGTTGTATTTATGACACCTCTCAGAACTGTGGTTGTGTTCAGACCAGGCCTGACTGACAACTTCCACTTGTGACTATTTTAACTGTACGATGGCAAACTGCAGGAAAAGCAGAAGTGTGTAGAAACGGACGACCAGGTGTCAGGAAGCTCACATGTAGAGCGAGCGGCTCCAGTCCTCTGCAGCTTCCCTTCTGATTTGCAGAACTTTGCTCCGTGTTCTCCCCTCTCTCACTTTAAACTCCGTCTTATCAATAAAGGAGATAAAATGACCAAGAAGATGTCTTCAACAAAATGGCTGCTTTCAGTTTCAGGGTGCAGATATTGTGTATGCTGATCCCTGTTGTGAACTATTGAGCCATTGTCTTATGTTACAAGCATCACATTTGTTTCTACTGTTACGAAACATGTCCGAAAGTTGAAGATGTTTGATTAAATGTCTTCACATTATATATATTTGGGGGCGGGGGGGAATTACATCAGCAAAGGAGGTATTTTCATTAAGCAACAACTGATAGTAATTTCACATGAGTGGAGGAGTTGAAGAAAACCAGAGGAAGAAGCCTTTGGTTTAGGTGCAGATCCAGAAATTTCTTTTCACTAACAAAATTCACGATCAAGTCCATTTTAAAATGGTTTCAGGAGGGGACTGTTGGTCATGGCCGAGGTTTGCCTTTCAAGTTTTAATGGCACTAAATCAAACCAGCATTTCTTTACAGCTTTATCTGACAGTCTGTGTTTAAATGTCTGAAATATAAGCAATTGCTTGAGCGACTAGATTTGGAAAACGTAGGACTCTTTAGGGTTTGTTTGTGTACCAAACTCAACATTTTTTGTTTCCAATATGAACCTTTAAAAACCCTCTTTTAAGCTACAACCCTTCTCCTAAGAGTAAATTCAAATAGTCTTTATTATTATATCCCCAACAAATGGAGCATGTTTTCAGTGGGAAAAGCTGCTCTTAGCCCAGGAGTGTTTTCTTCACCCTGGCACACAGCAGCTGCTTCCCAGCGAGCTGCACAGTAACAACCTGGATCGATACAACACTGCAGCGTTTGAGTGCAAATTCATTTTTGCGTCACTCTGGCTGATAAGAATCGAGGATTCGCTGTGAGGCAGGAGTCAAAGTCACCTACATGTGGACCCAAAACATCACAGGAGCCAGATTCATATTGAAACATATCAGCTTGTCAGGAACCAATTTTTATTAATATCATTAATAATGTGTCATCAGCATCATCAATGAAATGAGTTAGTCTGTTTGAAGCAGAATCAAGTGTGCATTCATTGCCCTTCTTTTTCTTGATGAACACTTCAGTTCCACAAAGCGAGGAAGAAAAAGGAAGAAGGGAGGGTGGGGGAGTCAAAGAGAGCAGGGACTGCAGTGAAGGAGGAAACGCAGGGAAAACGACGTCTGGCGAAGCAGGAATCTCCTCCTTCACTGGGATATGATTGGTTTTTCCCTTGTGCAAGAACAACAACAAAAAAAAAAATCAAAACGAAAGAAATTCAAAATGGTGCTCTAAAAACAAAGATGAGACAGGAAGAGGGGGAACTGCTTGCTGGGATGTGTTGTTGGCTGTTGTGTTTGTTGTCTTCTTTTTTGTTCCATAAAGCCACGTTAGGATTTGATGCAGTCGTCGTCGTCAGAGGTCTGGCTGCTGCTACTGGTTTCGGACTCCGAGCCCTCCTCGACGTGCTCCTCCGCCACACTCCTCCAGGGGGTGAAGTGGAGTGTCACACCCCGCGGCCTTGGGAGAAGCCCGTTCCTCTGCATGCCGTTCCTCTTCAGCTGGTCAAAGGACACAATCGGAGTGTGAGATGCCACTTCAGTTTAGAAAGTGGAAAATATAACACTTAAATACAAAAAGATTAAATCAAAGTACTGGGTGATACTGAGTGAAGTATATTTGATAAAGAGTTTCCCTCTGAAGTCTCACCTGTTCAGTTTTAGTCTGGAACTCTCTCAGCTCGTCCTCTGTCAGAGGCAGGAAGTTGTCATCGTTTTCTGGGTACTCCTGCCAGCCCATGGCCTTCAGCAACCTGTATGAGCATAGTGATTTTCTGCTTAGTTGACTGTGTGAGTGTGTGCACGTGTGTGTGTGTGTGTGTGCGCGTGCATGGCTGTTGGCAATGCTCTACCTGTGCTCTGCCTCCAGGGAGCTGGACAGGTGTTCGGTGTCTGAGTCGCTGAGGGAGTAGGACAGACCGTTCTCATGACAGACTTCTTCGCTGTAGGCCTTTGGCTCTGGCGTGTTGCTTTCGCCCTAAAAAAAATATTCACAAAGCGAAAGGACAAGCTTCAAAAATCTTATCCCCTGGAGGCCTAATATTCTGGCTAGGGACCTTTGTACCATTTAGTATCTCTTTCTCCCCATTTATGGTCTAATAAACACAAGAATAAAAAATAAATAAAGCAATCACAGTTCAGTCAAAACTGATGTTAAAAGACTACGAGCCCTTTTGGGGACGTTGAGGGTTTGGACTTTGATTTTATGGCCTTTGTGTAGAGAAAAACAAGAGCTGTGACTCTACTGTGGGACTTCTACAGAAAAGACTGTTAGAATCTGGGCAGTCTTTTTTTTTCTCCTGAAGACCAAACAATTCTCTGTTCAAGAGAGTGCATGAGGTGTTAATTCTCTGCATGGGAATTAACATGAACAGTTAACACCTCATACAGAACAGAGAATTTGTGTTATCTCTGTTACAACCTGTATCAGCTAAAAGCCAAACTGCAGCCTACCTCTCCTGAGGTGCCCGGGCTGCTGCTTGTCGTCACCTCTCCAGTGCCCTCGTCCTTCAGAGCTCGCAGGAACTCGCTCTTACGGTCGGGAACGCGCCGCATCAGCTTCAGCCTCGACGGGGCGATGTCTATGGGAGGAGTCGTGCTGGAAGGGTGCTGCAGGTGTGACGGGAGAAGGAGGCCGGGGGAGAAGACACGCAAAGGAGAAAAAGTGGTTTAATTATTTAATTAATTTAACAGTTAATACACTTTTCGACTCCGACACAGATTAGTCAGCTATCAGATCCAATTGGACAGTAAAAATCCAGGTCAACAACGAATACTCATTTGTCTGAGTATCTTTCTAAAAAATTCTTTAAGATTGTCAAATGTTAACTGTAATGACAAAATAGGACCAGCGAATTTACAGCAGTTGCACATGTGATAACTTGACACTTTCTGGTGAATATTAGAGTTGGAATCGCCTGGAGAGAAGACAGGGCACAAACACTGCTGCAGAAAACTTAAAGTGCGAGAGAGTAAGCATCTCAGTCAGCAACCACACCAACACATAATAACTATGTTTAAATAAACCCCGTCATTTGCGTACACGGGGGCCAGCTACACATATCACACATGTAGTTACATAACAAGAACAAAGATTTCAACACACATAGCTACTCTGGAATGTTCCACCTGAAGTTCAGCATTTTACTTAGGAGTCTGTGTAAATGACATCATAAATACAAATTGTTCTTGTTTTGACAAGACAAACCCTGAATGTCTGCTACTCTCTATGCTTTGTGATCTTCACCTCTTTTGGGGCATTGTGCAGCGGTGCACTGACTGGGGTGATAGGTTTGGCTCCAGAGACAGGGCTGGTGAAGACTGAATCTCGACCTGGCATGTGGAGGCCAGACTTGGTGATCTCTCTACCACTGGTTTTCCACTGGGTGCTCTGGAAGAGAAGACACATAATGAGTCTCTAGCTGCTCTCAGACATGCACTTAAGACGTTTCCCTGAACTGTTCCAGTGGGGCTGTATGTGAGAACACAAATCTCAGAGTTGGTTGCTCCAGACATTTTCCAGAACTTTTCTTGCCAGACCCTAGGGGTGGGCGCTACATGGGTGTCATAGGCATCACCTATGTAATAGTGCACCACATCATGGATTGTGTAATACCTTCCATCACTGTGATAATAGACCAAGTTTACCAAATAAAGCATTGTAGTGACTTCAAATGCTCAGTTTTGGTCTGAAAATTTGTCCTTAAAAAGTATCTCCTGTAGCAAATTAAAAAGGAAGACATAATCGCAAAAGCTAGTGCCTTCATGGTGGTTCAAATGGAGCAGCCAAACTGATCCATTAAAGCTTGGTGAGGTTGCATCGAAAGTAGCCACACATTTTCCAGAGTTCATTTCTAGCCAACCAATCACACAGACGACTGCAGTATGCATAGCATGATTTGTATTCATCATAAATGTGTGTGATTAGCTTTTAAAACGGCATCTCTGCAAAATGAAACAAAGAAAGAAACTATTTAACACAAAATAAAGAGTCTTACTTTGGTGGGGGCCACAGCAGGTTTTGGGACCAGGTTCTTGTAGACACTGGAGCCTGCAATGGGAGCTTTGTTGCCGTTGGTTGACAGGACGCCTGCAGTGGCAAATCCCGCAGAGAAGGCTGTGCTGGAGTCCTCCTTGGAAGCTTTCTTGATAACCAGCATTTTGGAAACCATCTGTTTGCCACTAGGGGGGTTTTCTGAAACATAAACACGCGAGGATGAGAAACAGATCTGAAGCTATTCAGAGTTTCTTGTTTATCTAGGTATTTTAAATCTAAACTGGCACATGGTGCTCTTACCCCACACTCCAGCATGGGGAGCCACCGCTCGCATCTGCGTCCCAGGCTTTCCAGTTGTTTCAGGGTTGAGGGAAGGCTAAAAGACAAACATCGAGTGTCAACATTAAAACCTTGGCATTCAAATTGTGTATTTAGAGCTTTGTTGACCTACTACAATCAAAACATGTTGTTGTTAACACAATAAGTCTTCTGGGTCAGTCAAGGGCAACTCTCGTGACGAAGAACACAATGAAATTTACAATTTTTATTATTGTTCAGAAAATGTAACATGAAAATAAATCTGATCTTAGTTTTGATCCTCTTGGATCAGGTGCTGTGTAATCAGTGACTACTTTTCTAAAAATAGAGTTTATTTATAACTGAGAGCACTCTTTATTTAACAGATAAAATAGCCTTGCCGTTGACTCAAGGCATCTTATCTTTAAAAATAGCTTCATCATTGAAGAACTATGTCAAGGACAGTCACAGTCTTAAAGAAAAAAGAAAAAAAAGTTAAGAATGTGGAAAAGTCGTTGACTCACAAAGTCCTCTTCCACGAACTTCAGCTTGTCGTCCTTGCCGTCTTTGCGTTCCTCGTTGGGAAACTTGTCCGGGTATGAGGGGCCCTTGCGGGGATGGAAGTTGCCATTGCGCTGCCGGTGCCCCACCTGCCTGTCCCTGTCGCCTGCTCCCCGTTTGGGGTGGCGTCCCTGGTGGTGGTGGCTGTCCTGGGCACCCCGTGGGGCTCCATGCCAGCTGGGTGTTTCCTTCCAACAAGATCCCCCTGCCAGCCCACCATGTCCTCCTTTGGCCACCCCCGAGTCCACCGAGTCATGCCTCAGAAGCAGAGAGGGCTGCTGCCATCCGTCACCTCCAAAGAGAACAAAAACACATAGGATTTTTTTAAATAGGCGCATTCTGTCCCAAATTATCACATCCTCACAGATATTAATGAATATTTCTTTATGTTGATCTGGTCATATGAGAAACCTATGAAACCAAATTTCATGAGTCTCAGATCCTGATTATGGGAGATGTGGGATGATGACGTTTGAACTTTTGTTAACCTTATTATATGTTAAGCTTAAAATATCATGCTTCCACACATTCCTTTGAGCACACTATCCAGTGGCCATTGGAGTCCGTTGAAAGAGTTGTGCCTCAAGTATTTTGTAATGATTTTAGCACGGAGTGAACCCATAGTAAAACAGATGATAAGGTTGACTCCAATAATTTGAAGATCTAAGAACTTACCACTGTACTTTCTGAAAAATATGCTATTTGACCTCATTTATTTTACCATTACAAAGGTTAGAGTTCTC
Organism: Pleuronectes platessa; assembly: GCF_947347685.1. Classification (NCBI taxonomy): domain Eukaryota; kingdom Metazoa; phylum Chordata; class Actinopteri; order Pleuronectiformes; family Pleuronectidae; genus Pleuronectes; species Pleuronectes platessa. Next base: position 16,748,568 of record NC_070638.1, on the reverse strand, counting down.
AAAGTACACTCAGACATTAGTAATAACAAAAGTGAAACAAATGAGGAAGTGACCGCTGTGTTCTAACGTCCTTCACATTTGTGCCACAACTGCCTCCTGACAAAACCTTGAGTGATCCAGTATAAAATAATTTCTCTCACGATCTCTATTCAAAGAGTATCTGTTATAATGAATGAACATTATATTTTCCTCAATATAAGACAGACCCCACTTTTCAAGTTGTAGAAGAAAACACATTGATTTATATCAGGGCCCATACAGGATCCTGTTTCTGCAGAGCAGAAGAGAACGATCAGGGTAGTTTACGTTTCCATTCTTTCAGTTGAAGCACTGTACACTGCATGTCGTGCAAAAGCTTTTCACTTGGTATTACTGATAAACATAAACACAAGCAACATTTTTCTAAATCTGAAATCTCAATAAACAGGGCCCTTCTGAAGTCAAGAACTATGGAGGCAATTTTTAGTGAAATGAAATCAAGACATACTGTACTAAATCAGTACTATTGTGTTAATTTCATTGTTTCTGCTGAAGTTCTTACGGTTGCTTTCCTTTACACGATTTACCAGGTTAACACTGATGACTTCCTCACACTACACGATTTTTAACCTGATTTTCCACTCGCCAACAAAAGATCGAAGTCAAATTGAATTTGATTGGCATTTGAGAACTAAATTCAACTAAAAAATCGAATAAAATTTCTGGCAGGCTGCATATCTAGACGAATCAGCAACAACTTAAGCCAATCATAGCAGACACCAGTCAGTCATGTAGTTAAACTCATGTCGTTTGAACTGTATAGTGATGAGGCGACTTTGAACATTTTGTAGTCTGAACATGGCATATGAAGGCAGGTGTTGTACACTGTTACCTGCTGGAGGACGCAGGGAGCCGTTGTTGAAGAAACCATCAGAAGAGTTGTGGCGGCGGCGGCTCACAGAAGCTCTGCCGTCTCTGTGGTGGTGGGGCTCACCTTGTTTGTCAAGGTTGGCAGCAGGGGACTGCAGGAAGACAGTGGGGGGGACAATGTGAGCATTTTAAACATGCATCTTATCAGAGAAAATGACAAAAAAGAAATGGCAGTTACTCTGACACTATTTATCATGACATTTGTATTTCCCCTGCTTCATCTTTGTCCTGATGTAGAAACTTAAATCAGTATAAATCATTTCTAATCAGAAATTTTATAACTAATAATAACAACACTGTGCACATAATCCTGAAAATGTTAAATCCTGAAGTGACAGCACTGACAATGTTTACTTTAAAATGCTGAGTTCTAGCGTAGTCATTTGCCTGTCATCTACAGAGGTTCAAAGATCAAATTAGATTGTCTCGTTGGGCCTATCCCCACCAGTTTAATCTCAAGGAATTTTCATAGCGGTCCACAGACAATACACAGCAAGATAAAGTAGGAAAGGTCAGTAAGATAAGGCACTGCAGCTTCAACTCTGCTGAGAGAATGCAGACTAATCCCTGAAGACAATAGAATTCAGTTGAAGCCAGGAGTCAGCCAGACAGGGAGTTGGGTCATTGTTTGTCTTTCTTGACTCTGGATTTTACAGAAAAACTAATCTGAGAAAACTCTAATTGAAAAAAAAAAAAAAAAAGAAGGTTTAATACACTGTACACTAATACAAAAGAAAGAAAATAAAAAATACTCAGCAATCTTTACCACCCCAAATTTCCCACAAGAGGCAATACTTTGATTGGATCATCATTGGTGTTTTTACAAGATACTGGATATAAACTTTGTTCCAGACCCCTTTCTTTCAGCTACATCCAAAATTATTTCCATCAAATGAAAGAACTCTGGGTGAGGACATCGCCGAGCTGTGATGTCAGACAGACTAAAAACACAGGTTATCAGCTCAGAGTCCAAAGTTTACTCGAAGCTCATGCTGTTTAAACTGCATGTAACTACAGAATCACAACAAATGACACAAAAGCTACAATGAGCTTTCAATAAATCTTAAATGGCTAAAATATTTTAAACAATCAAACAACCTTGCCTTTTTTTTGGTTAGCTAGTGTCCATGTTGATGATACAACTCTGACATGTTCAAAGATGTGAATTCAATGGAAGTAGTAGAGGACACTCTTATTCACTGCTGCCTGTCATATATTTTCCTATATCACACTTTAAATCTTAAAAAACCTGTATTGTGTCATTGCTTCCTTATATTAAAAAAAAAAAAGTCGGCCAGCCGGAGGTTATAGTTAGCTTGGCGATCCGCCAGACCTATAACATTATAGAGGAAACCCTGAGGACATCTCATCATACATCATGCAATGCAATACCTAATACTGATTTGTATTTTACATACACTCACTGAACTTTTAAGCTGTTCAACAGCTAATACAGCTTCAGTGTTAACCTCAAATAGTGAGTGCGAGGGGATTTATTACTGAACAAAAAAAAACGGCCACTTGGACTTAACTTCAGGATGATGTAAACATAAGTGAATACTAATATGGATATGATGGCAGAGCCGGTTAATGATTTGTGACTCTTCATTGAATGAAAGCAGCTTCAACCAATGCTTGTTTTTCAGAAATAGCCTGCAATTGTGTCTGATCTCCACCAGAACATTTGTGTTCAGGGCCTTGTAAAAAGCCCATCCAGGTTTAGAAATGCAGAGATTCAAGACAATCTATGAAAAGTTTGTTTAAAGGCTCCATCAGGACCTTGAGCCATCAATTGTTATTTTAAACTGTTCCCTTTCTTCGTTCTTTCGTCTTTTTCATAACAGAACACAATGTTTAGGTGACCCTCTGCTGAACCATGTACTGACTGCACTGTCTGTCCCTGAGGGTGACACACACACAGGTGTGACTGTCACATTTATATTTAAAAGCCCTGTGTAGCTGCTCATCTGCTATGATAACCTAGCACACACACACACCTTGGCAGGCTGGGGCGTGGAGAAGTTAAGCCAGGCAGGGACAAAGTCATGCTGCGCCATTTAGGTCCAGTGTTTCCGGTCAGTGGATCGAGGCATCAAACCTCATGGCCAGGATCTAATGACAGACATGAACAACAGGAAAAAACATTTTCAATAATCAGCGTTGAAAATTTAAAGTGCAGTAACATGAATCACATACAGCGAATCAAGTTCCCTTAAAATGCCCATCTTTCTTTAATGTGAATGTTCTGTCAAAGTGTAAGTTATTTAGAAATTGTATGTGTGTTGCGTTCTCCACACGACGACCCAAAAAGATTCCTATTCTTAGCAGAAAACAAAGCTTGACTTGCTGCAGCTGTGCAAATGATAACTGCTCGACAGCCTGGTAGGAAAATATAGTGTGCATAATACAAGTATTATTTGGCAATGTGTGCAGCATGTGATAAAATAGCATAACTCAAGATGGATTCAATTTAACTGTCTATTGTGTGTGTATGTGTGTGTGCTGGGAGGGAAATTAACACATGCTACCCAGAAAATGTTGACAAATGACTTGTAATGTCGCACAATACAGCCATCAATTCCCTTCCCATTGAGTACAATCATGCATGTTTGTCCCAGACAGGTCAGTGAGGTGAAGCATTATCATTACCCCAGAGTCTGTTGCTCTGAAGTCCTCTGCCTCCTCTCTCAGTCCGATTGGGCTCGGTTCCTCAGGCCTGTTGGCACTGATCACAGTGTGTGTGCACTGACAGATAGGGAGCAGCACACCAACAACCCCCTCTCCACCTTCGCCAGGACAGCACAGCCCCTTTACCCAGAGGCAGATCCCTTCGTCCAGGGTGAAACACTGGGTAAATGGGTCGAAAGGTTGCAGGAATGATATGGAATGGTGATCCAGAGAACTGGCCGAGCAGGAAGTAGATGTTTGAGTGGAAGTGCAGAGGCCTTTGAGCGACCAATTCTCCGGCAGCTCCTGTGGCAGGTCTGATGAATTTTGAGCGTTACTTTTCAGTCCAGGTAACTTCTTATCCACAGGCTGACAGAATTATTCACTGATTCATCAGTCAGGAGCAAACCTTAAATCCTTATTGGACTTTATGCTGATTGGCAAAATTAATTGACCGGATGTGTGATCTGTCCCAATGGTGAGGAAAAGTCAGACGGTCTTATTCTTAATGTAAGGAAGCTGTCTGTGAGGGTTGGCTGCCCTGAAACTTGGACAACAGTCTGTGTAGCAGTTCGACTTGGACACCAGAAGGGGGGGAAAGAGATGGCCGTTGTCCTGCCACACTGTGTGCCAGTATGTTGCCGCCTCACCTTCTACCGAATCATTTTAAGGTCTACTCAAACTCATGCAGAAAAGAAAAGAGTGTTCAGAGACAGTCTTATAAGCAATGGGCGTCACTGAAAACCACCGCTCACCTCATTAAACTGGTGAAGAGACTGTCTGAGTGTGATGAAAATAGTGCTCAAAAAGGTTCAAAGTCACATGACAATGAAGAAAGCAAAACCCTATGTTACATTGCCGTCATTTTCAGTTGGGGTTAGTGAAACAGAGGTGCTGCTGAATGACGCATTATAATGCCGATTTTATCTTTATATAGTTTAATATCACATTTGTAAGATGCCCATTTATAGTGCTGCAATTTGTTGACTGACGCAGGTATAGGGTGTTGCTTAGTTTTCATAGATGTGCAAGCGCATGTGCAAGCGAAATAAAAAGCATCCACAAGCCAAAACGTCCTGGTGTCATGTGATGGAAGCAGTCCAAAACAACAATTAATCTTGTCCAAAAAATGAAGGAGAAGGAAAAAAAGTCAAATCCAGTCAATCAACTTGTTTTTCTCTAGGGGAAAAAAATGAAGAATGAAAAATTGCATGTGTCAGGTGGGTCTTTCCTTTTCTTCTTGAATTCCCTCACAAAGGATGGTTCAGTGCAGTTTGTAGTTTCCCTGTTTGTGGATCATGGGTATCTGCACAGGAACAGACTGGACCTGCAGTAAACATAGATGGTGTTAGTCTGAATTCAGAAAGAAAAACATTTCAAACCCGCATTACACCTAGTTTGACTGATATGTATTCAGTGCAATAAGCTACTTTTCTGAAAACTGCACTTTTGATGAGGGGATAATTCAACTTTATAGTCTGTGGTAGTTTTGCATTGTTACAATTAACTAATACTTCTACCCTCAATGATGTAAACAGGTTGGACAAAATGCTACCTATGATATTAGGAGACGCATCAGTATGAAGCAATATAATGGAGCAGCAAAGTAAAGCTCCCAAAATAACGATAACGGTGAATAAGCAGTATATAAGAAGATTTATAGCAGGTCTAGAGTATTTATAATATCTAACAATATCGAATAAACTCAACTGAAGTATCAACTGAATATAGGGATTCCACACAGAGAAATTAAGCTAATAAGGCTGTAATGAGGCCACCATGTATAGCACATACATACTCAAGGAAAGTTCATTCCCTTTGCACAGGTTCCTGTTTGTAGTGTCACCTCCCAGCTACCAACTGTAGTGCCCATAATAAGAACCAAAAGACATCACTTATATTCCTCTTGTTCTTAAATTGCTTTATGAAGAAATGGATTGTTTTTTTATGCCTGTATTATGTTCTCTGTCTTGGTCTATGATTTGAATAAGCAAATTATGAGGAGCTCTGTTGGTTTGAACAAGTTGGGGAGTCACAGCGATTAAAGTGTACGCAATTGTTTTTTTCTTGTCATGTTAAATGTTATTTAATAAATAAACCTTATACCTAAACATGAACAAACATTTCCCTTCATGCTGTCCCACCTATGCAACTGTAAACAGCTGCATGTGTCCTGACGTTACGAAACTCCAGCATTACAGAAGTAGCTTCCAACTTTAGAAACAATCTGTCTTCAATGATGCTTATTTACACTTCCAATACATTTATAGAGAAAAACCATGACTCATGGATCTCAGCACCATATCACGCCGAAACCCCCCCCCCCCGTCATAAAATTGTGTCGGATTTGGTAAATGAAATATTTATGGCAGTTAAAAAAAATAACGTGGACACTTTCTACCTCGGTGCTTCTCCTCAGATTGCTGCGCATCTAAACGGGCCTGTGTGTGTGTGTGTGTGACGCTGAAGGAAAGTACGCTTTACTATCCGAGTCTCCAGTCACACACCCAGTCCAGACACGCGTTATGATGCAGCCTGACAACAAAACAAAAATAAAAGCCCGTGCGCACAAACTGGGATCGCGTGGAGTCGCTAGCGTATTCCGCGCTGAACCATTACATAACAAGCCAGCATCAATGAGTTAAGCGCGGCCACAGACAGTCACACAGTGCCCACATGGAGGACGGCAACACAAACAATGCTGAGTCCGGAAAGCACACTGTTTGACGTTATCACACATCTTGGGAAACACACACACACACACACACGTCCACAAACACCGCAGCGCACCGATTCCACACACTGCAACGTAACATGCACGCTACTCCAAGCTAGCTAGCTGAGCAACGGTGTGGGTTAAAGTCCATTAAAAAGCATTTAAAACACAAATGCACCAACCTGTTAACACTGGTAGATAACTAATAACAGTATCTGCTCCGTCAGGACTGAGCTGCTGCCTAACTCTGCAAAGTTAATTGATGTTAACGCTCGCGTAGCAACTGTTAGCTAAAGCTGACGTTACCTAGCCTGCTAAGTAGCCCGCGAAGTCTGCTAGGCAGTTAAGACTACTTAGCACAGCTAGGGGGCTTAGTTGAGTAAAAATGCATTTAATGTACTAGCGGTGGGTCAAGCGACGTATTTAAGCAGCTGTCACAAACGTACAATAGAGGTAAACAGACCTGGCTTCGTTGGAACAACACGGTTTCAAAATGGCTACCTCAACAGCAGCAGCACACATTCATCAGTTTGCTAAGTGCTAGCGGGCTAACTTGCTGTGTCTCATGGCGGTGCCGCGCACAGTCTCCTGGCTTCCGGTGAGCTGCGGTGCAGATACACGTGAGAGCTCCGGAACACTAACGAGAGCGAACTTTCCTCGCAGCTATAAACCCTCGGCTGTTGGCGTTTGTTTGGGTTTCGGAGCGCTTACCACTGGCGGTGCCACTGAGGGGTTTCGAACAGGCTCGACTGTGCTGCGTTCAACACCTGCCGCGATTATGCAACTCCTCGATGTTCCACCGTGTTATTAAGGGTGAACCAGAGGTGAAATACTTTACCTGTCAAATAAAACAACACGTTGGTAATTTGAATTACACCGCCGGATACTTAGTAAATACCGGTGCAGCGCCGTGTTCGCGGCGGGTTTAATGGATAGTTGACGTCTTGAATGTAACTTAACGTCTCCCCCGCCGCCGTCAGCCAAACCAATCGATGTCCGATCGAGTCTCATGGGCTTTCAGAGTAGCTGGAGACAGACGGTTAATCGAGCCCCGATAGAATGGCAGCCAGCAAACGACCTCTAGTTTAGCGACTTAACATTAACTTAACGACTATTAGCTCACTCTCATTACACTGCGGTGGCATTGGTGAGCTGCTGGATGTCAGATTAAACATAACGTTTAGGTAAATGCAACATCTGTTTGTGTTTGCATGTTGTTACAGTATTTAGCTTCGTGTTGCATCAGGTTTAGCAAGTGCCTGTGAGCTAGCTGTTGATATCATTCGCCTTGGTGAGGTGTTGTATCATAGCTAAACATCCTAAATCACATGTGCTATTAGGAGAAGGTTATTAATAAGTGATTACTTGTCTCTTTTAGATTAAAGATGTTGAGGTTAGCATCTGGAAGACGCATACTTTCTGAGGTAAGACCTAAATGTGAACAACTTCTTTATTAGTCAATGTAGAGGCACTATAGCCCACGTGCAAGCAGTATCAAACAATAACAAGATGTGTGTTGCACCTTTGTGTTTATTGTTTTCTCAGGTTGCAGTGTGGAGATGTGTCAAGCAGATAAACACTCCGGCAAACTACTCAACCAGAGCTCAGCTGCTGTTTCCCTGCCGGACCTCCTCAGGGTTTGTTCCATCCACAGCTTCCACCACCAGGCTGCTGAGCATCAGGCCTGTGAGCTGGCAGCCCTCCCGTCTCTGCCAAGGGGATTCACAACAGGGCTCCTCAAAGGCAGGGAGCACCAAGGAGGGCCAAAGCTTAGGGGCCCTTGTTCAGGCTCCCAAACCAGCCCTGTACCTCGGTATCTCCGGGCTCATCCCCTTCCTGTCTGCCCCTCTCGTGATGGCTGCCTCCCAGTGCTTCTACCCTGAAGTGGCGTACGCTCAAGTTGTCTACGGAGCCTGTATTGTTTCCTTCCTCGGAGGCGCCCGCTGGGGGTTTGCCATCCCTGCCGGTAGTCCTGCTCAGCCAGACTGGATGAACTTGGGTAACAGCGTGGTGCCTTCGCTCCTAGCCTGGCTGGCGTTGCTCTGCAGGGACAATATTACGGAGGGAGCCCTGGTAGTCATCATGGGACTGGGTCTCTCACTGCATTACGACCTGACCCTGCTTCCGGGCTACCCCGCCTGGTTCAAAGCCATGCGAACCGTTCTTACTCTGGTCGCCACGTTCTCGCTGGTGGCTACACTGACAATAAAAAAATTCTGTACAGAAAAGAAGTTTAAAGAGATTAAGGACTGATTTAAGAGACAATTTTGTACTTCAAGCAATATTCACTGAATAAAAGTGTAAAATGAAATGGAGAAAATCTGGTTTGGTCTTGCTCTACAATAGCAATTATCTTGATAGTCATGTTTCCTAAGTTGCAAAATGGGGAGAGAAATTTCAGACTAAAGGGCAGACTTTGAGGTAAGGGCAATATTTACCATTTATCAGAAAACATGCAGAAATATGCTCTTTTCTTTGGAAAAAGGACAAACTAAATGCGCCGGACTATTCAAATATATGCAAATCTGAGACGGGGAGTCAGCATTTTGGACTATTTGCATACTTCTCTATTGTTGTCCAACGCCAGACAGACAGAAGTTAAACCTAAGCCATAGACGTGCATTGAATTAATGAGATCTTGTCTTAAGTTTGTAAAAGATATTGATAATGTTGTGTGTTATTAATGCTACATATTACATATATTACAACCAATCTTTCTGTCCCGTCTGAGACAGCAGTGAGGATCAATAAATGAGTTAATCAAGTAATTTTTACATATTTATGACAGTGGATCAAGATGCCAAAACCAGACAGAAGGATTTGGAATCTTCTCAATTTATATATTCACAAATATCATACATTCGGATCAACATGGTTTCACTGGAAAATGACATTAAATGTAAATATTCAATTTAAACAAAGGAATGCAGAGCTGGAGGAAATTGATCATACATTCTCCATTGTCTTGGAAGTTCTCCCCATCAATACTAAACCATGATGCTTTACACTAACAAACCTCAGCCAAACAGATGCATGCAGATCCTAATAACAACGGCACTACAGTGTTGATGACAACAGGGCTGAATGTGCTGAGAGGTTTTACTTTTCCATGTGCAGCCAGATGTAATTTAATCCTCCCACACAAGTCTTGCTGTGTAATAAGTCTGTTTGCACAGTGCAGAAAATCACCCCAGCCAATCAGAACAGTGAACTCAGAACTTGTTTGCTCTTAATGTACAAAATCAAAGTCTTGATTTTTCATATCAGATCTCGATACCTCACTCCAGTATAACAGAAAATAATAATGAGTAATGATTTGATCCCATGCCTTGGTGTGTGAAGTGTCTTTAACAAGCTCTAAAACTGCAGTAATCTTGGATAAATAATAGTGATGCAGGTTCATTTTAATCCTATCAAAAACACAGTTCCTATGACATTAAATAGGAAAAGCAGACAAAATAGTTTAATATTATTCTGTAACATTATGTTGTTTCTTGCAATAGGATAACGGAACACGATAGGCAATACTTTCTTTGTGTATCACTTGATGTGATATGTGCTGATGTGACAAAATCCAATGAGGACACAAGGTATACTCTCTTCTTGTCATGTTTCTCTTCATGTGAGGGATGCAATAGTGCTTAAAGTGTCATATGTACAAAAATAATTCAATGAAAAATGTGTGAGTACTGCACTGGTGTGACAACAGTGCTGTGTCATTCAAGTTTAAGATTATTCACAGAAATCACTGACTGCAAAACTTAAAACACCCCTAAGTTTCATTTGGTTCCATTATCAAATAGGCTTGTAGTGGTTTCATACATTTTCAAAGTAGCAATGCACAAACATCTCAAACTTTCCTTTGAGGCAAGATAACAATACAACAGACTAAAGAACAGTGCTCTCACACCTTGGTCTACAGCAGTGTTCTCAGTCCCCAAAAGACGCTGACAACTATGAAGAGATACTCTCTGTCTGGTCAATCAAAAATAGACCTGCTGCAGTGGAATAGTATCCTTATAATAACGAGAAAAGCTTTGTAGTCCAACACACAATAGAAGATGTGTTCCTACTTTAAAATTCCTTTAAATCCAGAAACAGATGAGCCATGTGCCAGTGTTAATAGAAGCAGATCCATTTGTTTTCCAGTTGAAGATCTGCTATAATATTTTAATAAAAAAGCAACCACACGATCCATTTATAAATAACATATCATTGAAGATGAAATGATGAAATGAAATCCAACGCAAGACAAAAAACACACTCTTGTGTTCTCAAGGTGCAGATTCTCTTCAGTTTATGCAGTTTCGGGAGGATCCAGGGGCGGACATGAATGTTTCATAGTCTCATACATTCCTGTATATCAGAGCACAGCCAGCCCTCCGTCACAGCGGCTTGTGATCATGTTGCCGACTTCAGTCCAGGTGTCCAGGTGAGGGTCGTAGATTTCCACAGAGTCCACCGTCACCGGGGCAGAGAAGTCTCCGCTGGCCGCCCTCCCCCCAACTGCGTACAGCAGCCCGTTCACCGCTGACACGGAAACGCCGGCACGTGCCGTAGACATCGGGGCCACCTCCAGCCATTTTTCCTGAAAGACAAGCAAAGAGGAGGATGTTACAATCAAAGAACAACTATCTTCTCACACACTTGAGATATGAGGTGACACCTAACCTCCTCAGGGCAGTACTTCTCCACCGTCTCCAGTGCGCCCAGTGCCTCATTCCAGCCGCCCACTGCGTAGATGCAGTTATTGAGGCAGGCGACGCCCACGTAGGCCCGACGTGTGACCATGACGGGCAGGGCACTCCATCGATGGGAGATGGGGTCGTACACCTCGGCTGATCGCAGCTCCATCCCTTCATCACTTATCCCTCCGATCACGTAAATGAACCCTGGAAAGAAACAGCAGCATTTGGTTCAGAGCTGGAGATTCCAACTGATGATGTAATAAGAGAAATAAAGGTACAGAGGGATTTACTATTATATTTCTAACAGTATCCATAGCTACAGGACGTTCTCTCTGCCACGGGAGGAATCGGTCGTTTCCTACAAGTTGAACCTGATTACATTGCTAAAAGTGAAACACACACCTTGTAGCTCGCAGCATCCAAAGTAGTACCGAGGAACCGCCATGCTGCCGATGACCTCCCACTTGTTCTCCTCCGGATCGTATCGTTCCATTGTCTTACCGATCTCAGAGCCGATCCAACCACCTACAGCACAGTCAGGACAGTGTAATCAGTGGTCTCCCCTCCCCGGGACGATGATAACAAAGAATCTATTTAATCTCACATGATGAGTTGTTTGTTCAAACTTCACAAAATGATTATGTAGAACTTTCTAACCTTGCCATTTTCAGCTTGATCCTATATTATTTAACGTCTGTCAACCATTCTAGCCCCGTCATTTGTTATAATCCTGATCTAACTTGTAACTGTCTTTTTGATTTATTTTTTTCAACAAGCACTACCTGTCTGCATCTTATAGACAAATTAATTTAGCATAATCACTGTCTGTTTTAACACACTTTCTTATAATACTCTTGCTGTGTTCAAGTTAGTAATAAGAAAATGCTTTCAGTGTTTTACATCATCACTTTTTAAATCACATATTTAATAGAATTGCTTGAATGTTATTTCCTTGCACTCGAGCAATTTAATACTGCACTGACATAGAAAATGGGGGATTAAAGAGAAGCAGATAAAAAAAAAAAAAATGTTCAAAGTTAAGCTGCAGACACTAAAAAAACGTCAGATCCTACATTTCCCAAACTCAATGGCATCTTTCATTAGATCTTCCCTGACTGGTGTGTGCGCATGTCTTTAAGATTTGATGTCCCCAGATCAAGTCAGACTTTACAAAGCTCCTCCTGAGCAACGTAGAATACCTGAGGCCAAGCAGTTCTAACAATGGAGTGTAAACTGATCTTCATATGTGAAATCGATGGAGCCTCACAAAAAAACAAAAACTTCCATCATTTGCTGTGTGTGTTGTGGTTGAAGGAGGCAGGCGTATTAGTGGGATATTTACCGAGGGCATACAGAGCTCCGTGACAGGGGCAGACACCAACTCCACATCGAGGAAAGTTGAGTGACGCAACAGCCGCCCAATGCTTGGTCACTGGGTCATATCTCTCTGTGCAGTCGAAAATCATTGAATCTTTCTCCCCTGGAAAAAAAATAATGTGTTACACTGATCATCAGGCAGGACGTTTAGGATAATTTGTTACACAAACAATGCACAGTCTCAGCTCACTCACCTCCCACCACGTAGATCATACCCTCCAGGACTGCAACCCCGAGACCACTGCGGGCCTGATGCAGGGATGACACAGTGGTCCAGTACTGGTTGAATGTGTCGAAGCGCTCCACACAGCTCAACGCCCGGCTGTCACTCCAGCGGCCGCCTTGCAACCGAGTGTAACCTCCTAAGAAAACAAGGTCGGAGATTACATTTCTGACATTTGTTATTGTAAAACCTCTAAGGAATATGAGGTCCATGTTTATGATGCTGAAACGATTCAATACGGAACCTATGGCATAGAGGTATTTCCTGGCTTTCCTTCTGGGTCTCATCTTGGCTGGTTGAAGCTGGCTGTACATCTTATTCTCTTTGGGAGACTTTGTGACTTCAGTGTATTCCTTCAACAGAGTCTGCAGTGCCACCCTCAGGCTAAAGTCAGTAATACCTATGTGGAGAGACAAAAGGGCAAACAGGGTTCACTGTGAGGGAGTGGTTTCAATATATCATTTATGTTCTTTTCAATTTCAACAAATTATATTGAACTTGGAAACAGTAATGTCGATTTTCACTCTTTTCTTACCCTCTATGTACTTGAACAGTCTCTGTGGGGAGAGCAGAGGGAAGCGGACTGGCTCCAGCACCTCCACTACATGTTTTTTCCTCTTTGCCACATCTTGCAGAACCCAGTCCATGGCTGCGGTGAATACCTGGTACTCATCCTCAATCCTCAGCTCCTCACTTCGCAGCAGCCTGACCAACTGATCCTTTGTCAGGCCCCTGAACTCCTCAGTAACACAGACCTACATGGAACAAAGCAGTCTGTAAGCATTAAACAAAAAAATTACATTGTGAGCTGAAGTGCTTTTACCATCACACATTGTGCAAGTACAATTCTGATAGGATGCTAATGGTGTTTTACTGTGAAATAAGACCAGAAAATAACTAACTAACTAACTAACTATAATTTACTGGTAAATCACTAATCACAAAGTAAAAAATACAGTGACTCTTCTGCATCCATACCTCCAGGAAGTGAACATGAATGTAGTTCTCAGTAAACTCCAGCATGTCCATGCAGGCTATCTGCTCCAAGAACTGGAAGATGCCCACACAGTTAGATGGGTCCATGTGGCCCTTGAGAAACTCTCCACAGACAGACACCACCTCATTCAGCTGCAGCATGTCTGCTGCCACCATGAGCTCCTGAACGTTCTCCACGGTGACGCTGATCACACCTTCCAAAAAGAGAAAACATTTCCACTGAGAAAATGGTACAAAACTAATACGGATTGTATTGAAGACAGTGGTGAAATGCCGGGACCGATGCAGACCTGTGTATATGAAGTCCAGCAAAACCTCAAAGACTACAGTCTCCACACCGAGGATCTGCACCTCCTCTTTATCCGCCTCTCTCATCCCCCCGGAGAACAAGGCAGAGAAGTATGGGCTGCTGGCGGCGAGCACCAGCCGGTGGACCCGGAAGACCCGGCTGCCGACCTTCAGCCCCACGTCGCAGAAGTCAGTGCGGAGCCGCATTTTGTTCATCTGGGCCAGGATGAGTCTGGCGTAGCGGTTTGAGGCCAGCAGGGCCTGCTCCAATCCCTGGGTTGCCATGGCAGCTGCAGCATCACCAATACCACCAACCCCACCACCACCACCACCACCAGGGGATGTTGACAAAGCGACGGAGGACATAGCAGCTGCGGCCGGGACTGTGTTACCATGGAGACCAGGATCCCAAAACCCTCCTCTCTAGAGGTCCTCAGGCCACAGCAGCCCTGAAAGACACATGATCTGACCGCACAAACACAACGACACACACACAGAGTCAAGAACAACTGTTGTGTAACAGCAAAACATCTCTGAAAGCAGTGCGCCATACAGCTCACACGGGGTTTGACTCCACTGCCTCATTTAAAAAAAAACACGGGAGCATTAAACATCAAACTTACTGTCCTTCATATTGTTATCGTGTTATCTGTTAAAAACACACCCCCAGTAGCCATTAGCCGGGCATGCTAGCAAACAGAGGGGTTTATATATTCAACAACAAACACGGTAAAACGACAACAGACAACTCGACAGCTCAGTCCACCCTCACCCACACTCCCACCTCCCTGATAACCACCAACACTTGTGCACAGTAACACATAATTCTACATTGTTTTAGCTGCAACTTACCCATAAGTTTGCCGATGAGGATGGAGGCAACTTCCGCTGCCCTGCAGAGTGTCAATCCTCTTCTCTGACTCGACTACTCCGGCCTGGCAGTTTTTACCTCCAGTCACAACTAATCAATACCAGTGAATGTAACATACTGCGTGAACTCCTATGATTAAATATCTGGTTGTCTGTTTTTGAGATACAAGTTTTTATTTAATCATACTTGATGAGTTTTACGTTTGTTATTTTATGTTATTATAATCTTTTTTGGTGGGAATGCACGCTGAGCTTTGACACCAGGTGGCAGTCTTGGCCAGAACAAGCAGCCAAACATATGCAAGTCCCGGACAAGAAAGCCCAGAAAGCTCCCATGTGAATGATCATAGTATTTTTTACCATGTCAGCCCCCAACACAAAGGTAATTTTAGACGGAGCTATCCTCCAGCGTGTTGGCTGCAGAGACTTCCACCGGAGGCCTTGACCGAGCCAACCAGACCAGAATATATACTCTTAGACAGTGGGTTGTGCAGGTTCAGTTTAATCAGTAGCTTTGTATCAAATTAGTTTAAATATTATGTTGGAAGCCTGTGATTATGTTTCAGAGCTGGAGCACAGACCAGGGCTCATTAAACCAGTCTGTTCCTCTTGTACCGAGGTGAAGTAAAAAGAGACCGGCCTCTGACCGGCACTCTAACATATCTGGGTTAATAACTGTAACGTCCACCAAGATCATCTGTCACACACTTGAAATTCAAGTCCTGGAACATCTGTCACAAGACTTGCATTTGCTGCCATTTCAATGTGTCACACAACGTGCTGTCGTGCTAATGTTGGAGATGATCCTGGGGCTAACCTGGCCACCATCTGAGATACACAATTTGCTTGGGTCTCCCTCACGTTGGTCTGTATTATTGTATCGTTTATGTGTGTCTTATTTCCCTAAAGGGCATCTAGCATGGCCATTATCTCAGCTGGACAATTAGCTTATTGGACACAACTTAAATAGCCTCTTATTAAGCCAATGTGAGGCAGAGATGACCCTCTGGACTCAGCTTTAAAAATGCTCCTTATCACAGTAATGTTTCCCCTCTTTGCAGAAAATATCCAATATTAACTTAAAATAATAAACTTTATCTCAGTACTTTTCATAAAAATGGTACAATGTGCTTAACAAGAAGAAGGAAACCCAACAAAACTAAAACACAGATAAAGCAGTTGACTGAAAGAACATTGGCCACAAAAGAGATAAAGCAGTCGAATTAATACAACAAAAATAAAACAAATAAAAACTATATATAAATAGAAATCAAATAATTCCAAAAGCTTTCAGAAAGAAAAAAGGTTCTAAGAAGATATTTGAAAGGAGCTAGAGTGGAAGAGCTCTTACTCGTTTATCCTGGAGCAGAAAACAAAACAATGATGGCACCCTGCAAACCAGTTAACAATTTGTAACTATCAAATATAAAAAAGATAATATATTGAGGGCAACACTACTGAGTGCCATGTTTCGCATTTCCATTATTTTGCGATTTAGTTTCAGCGCACACATCGTCTTGAACCCACGTTACTTAAAATGTATGTTTAAGTAACGATACTTAAACATAAATGCTTTTGCCACTTATAATTATATCGTTTTGAATTAAATATCTACACTTTTATAAGAAAAGGTTTTCGTCCTCACATGCCTTTTTCTCACACAATTACTTTCCACACCAAGCTTAGATGTGTGTTTGTCTCATTATGTATTTTTAGCAGTCGTGAGCTGTTCAGGGCTCCTTTGCAATTCAAGAGCATCATTGGCATTTCATTGAAGTGTGACAACAACCTCTATTCAATGACTGGATGACACACGCTGCTGAGGAACATACATGTTCTCTGTGATTTCAGCTTGGTCATATATGTTCATCAGACGGTTGTTAAAAAAAACAGGTAACAACTTTTAAGAAGTCTTTATTTTAATTTAATTAATTAATTTATCCAATGTTTAATTATTAGCGACATCT
Organism: Pleuronectes platessa; assembly: GCF_947347685.1. Taxonomy (NCBI): domain Eukaryota; kingdom Metazoa; phylum Chordata; class Actinopteri; order Pleuronectiformes; family Pleuronectidae; genus Pleuronectes; species Pleuronectes platessa. Next base: position 16,731,867 of record NC_070638.1, on the reverse strand, counting down.
GCTAAATACACAACATTAGTTATGTGTCTTCCCATGTGTTATTTCTAGTGTAAGATCTTAATATGTTCGATTTGCAATATGAAAGTGTGTCTTTTTCTTTGTCCTTTGTTCCTAATGCTGCTGCCCGGACAGGTGCCACTTGTAAAACAGGTTTTAATAAGTAGGTGAGGTTTTCTAAATGAACTTGAATGCAGTGACACAGACTTCATTTGGTGAAAATGGTTCTGCTGCAGTGTGATTATGCTTTTTTTTATTGCTGTCATGCACATCTGTGGTCCCTCATTTTTCTCTCTCTATGTTTTTGCTTGTCAAGAACACGATAATTATTTCTCACTGATCATCAAATCTCTCCTTTCCGGTGATGGCAAGCAGGGTGTTTTCCTTGCCTGCAGACTCTCTCCATGTAGTGGGAGAAAAAGTAAATAGTGCGAGGGTCATCCTATGGAAAGTGGTCGCCGCCGTAATTACCGTTCTGTTTTAAGTGCAGGGTAGAGTCAGACTTTTTTTCATCGGGGCTCTTTCCTCTGGCCAGACATCGCTTTCACCAGGAAAGAAAAACATCATGAGACAGAACTGACAGCTTGAGGGTTCCTGTGGGAGTTGGTGGAGTTCAGAGTTTGCTGGCGCTTTAATTTGCTTTAAATCATACAAGATAATGCAAAACAAATAATTCAAACACTCTGTGAGAGTAGATTTTACCATCATTTCCATAGCTTTGCTCTGTAGAACTCTGAGGGGTATTTTATTTTGTCTTAATAACACATTTTCCTTCTTTTTGCACATTGTAGTGTAATTGTTGACGTCTTTTCTGATGTAACCAGATGAGGCCCTAGTCCTCACCTGACAGGACTTGTAACCTGTACTTACCTTGGCTGAGTGCCCCCCCTGCAGTGTACATACAGTGTAATGCTTTCAGACTGAGCTGGTTTCTGATTTGAACTCTGAAGCTTCCTTGCCATCTGCCCTGCAGCCAGTATCTGTCAGTCCTGGGCCACATGGTTTTGCTGGCCATATGCCATCTATTTGGCAGTTGAACTTCTGAAACGAGACTGAGTGCTCGAGAGACACGGAGGTCCTTCATTCGCTAAAGTAGTAAGAGAAGCACGACATATTATGGTGTGTCTTTGGTTCTCTTAAGAGGAAATCATGCACACTGTTGGGCGTTTATCCAAAGTGGCCCCGTTCTACCGCTCTACCTGTTGGAATCATTTTCCACTCGTGCCTATAAACTGGTGTCTGCAAGTCTGATTTGTCAAGGCTCTGGCCTGGCATTGTCTCCTGAATGGTTTGTCATCAAATAGTAGTATGTCATCCCCTTATACAAGAGCTGGCTCAGTGTCACCTCAGCCAGGCTATAGGACCGTTACTCTGTGGAGTTTGTATGTTCTCTCTGTGTTTACTTTGTCTTCCTCCAAGACCAGCAACCCACAAGGGTAAGATAAACCGTACAGATAATGGATGGATGGATTTTAGTCGATTTAAAAATACAACTTGCAAGATGCAATTCGAATAATGACTACACTTTATCATAATTCACAAACGAAAGAATCCTCAGACATGAATCGATTCGGCCACCAAGGGACACATGACCTAACATCCCCCAGGGACATAATTATTATCCTAAAATGTTTTGTCTTGGTGTACAATATTCACAGTAGCAACATAGCAAAGAAAAAGGGGATCATGTAAAAACTTTGTCAACATCATTCTCTGTCTGAAACTAGTTTGATGAGTTTAACAGTTGCTCTTTCCCCCCAGGCTTAGAAAGCAGGATACTTTTGTAGCTTCTAAATACCTTCAAGGGATACGCTGTAAGATAACTAGATAAATTCACGCATTTATAAAAATACACAGAACACACAGACACGTGCTTTGTTTGGTTTTTTAATTTCTGGTCAAGTGAGAGGGAAGCTTCTCCTGTAAAACTCTGGGAGACGTGTTTAATGGCCCAGTCCGGAGGAGAGATGCTGCTTGGCAGGAAACACAGTCTTGCCCTCAGCCTATAAAGCAGCTATAATGTGAGCCACCAGTAAAAGAGCCAGGGAGAGAAAAAATGTCTCCGTTATCGATTCTGCCTCCGACATAGCAACTGGCCGCGGATTGGCTGGAGCTCGGCACGTTCCCGGGCGCCCATTGGCTGAGCGCGTAGCGTGGAGACGGCGCTGGCGGACGGAGACAGAGGGGAAGAAGAGACGTGATTGGCTGCGGCGGAAACTGAAAGAGAAAACCTGTGCGTGTGTGTGAGACAATTTGTGGAGTAATTGTGTGTTTGTCTGCGTGTGTGCAGGACAGTTCACGGACTTTGTGTGTGTGTGTGCGGGGCAGTTCATGGAGTATGCGTGTGTGTGTGAGAGACAGTTCCTGGAGTGTGTGCGTGTGTGTAAGACAATTCATGGAGTGAGAGTGTGTGTGTTTTAGGCGTGACTCTAAAAGTAATTCGTCCTGCCTCCCCCTTCCTCCTCCTCCTCCTCCTCCTCCTCCTCCTCCCAGCAGCAGCAGCAGCAGCAGCCAGGACTTATTTAAATGGAGAATCATAAAGCTAAATTACTATGAATTTAAACGAGCAAGCTCCACGAATGAGGCCTGTTGGCAGGGAGAGAGAAGGAGGGGAGGAAAGAAAGAGTAAGAAAAAGAGAGCGAGAGGGGGGGGGGGGGGGGGGGGGGGGGTGCTTGGGGCGGTGACATAGATTAAAAGTCAATACTCGAGGAGTTGGAGGGAAAATAAGAGTTAGCATTGTTGGCTAAAGCGCTGTACTAGCAAATAGCTGTGGGGGTTTAGCCAGGTGGAGGAAATGTCGGAAAGGCCCAGGTTGACCTTCTCCAGCCTGCGTTTGCTTTTATATCCTGTGCAGGAGTTGGCGTACATGCACTTCTCTTTCCTCTCCCTCCTCTTTTCCTGTCTATGTGTCTGCCCCATTAACAAACACTTTCTCTACCCACTCTCTCCTTGCCTTTTTTAAAATTCTATTCTTTTGCACAGCTGAGGGGTGACTTAGCGCCGGTACAGCCTGTCCTGTGTGTCTATATCTCCCCCGGCATCTGGTCTGTCCTGAGCAGGAGCGCACGCATGTTGCCCTGTCCTGTCCTGTCCTGTCCACCAGCTTCCTGTGCTGACACAGGTAAGAGGGAGTAATCCTCGGCCTGGAACTGAGACTCTCCCCCAGTACATCCCTGCCCTCTGCACCTCATTAATCCCCTACCTAAAGCAGTTATCTGATGGTTGGAAGAGGCCACCTGTCGCTGTGGTCACGGATGGGCCGATGGTGGTGTTACCCTGGGTCATCTTCATTATCATCATGATCAGTGCCCACTGAGGGCCAAACGCTTGTAGATGGAGCTGGAACACATTCATTCAATTACCAAGAGATGTGTTGAATGTGCGATAAAAGTTCTGGAGGCAAAACACAAGTTGCTCCGGAGCTGGCTGGTATCAAATGTTTACAGTTGGGCTGCATTCCTTTCACAGGAGCGTGAAAAAAATATTGCATGTTCCCAGCGAAGTAGGTTTCACACTGCCAACGGCGTGCCAGGCCGAGCAGGGGAAAGGGCCTGCACATATCCTGCTATTGTCCTTATCGCTTCCTTTCTCTTCCATCTGTCCTCGCTGTGTCCTCCAGTACCCTCGCTGCCTCCTGTCTTACCCTGAGAATAAGATCATCAGAGAACAATGTTTTTCTGTAGAGGTGATGCATTTTTGGAAAACTAGTTTGACTTTCTGTGCCTTGTGTTTGGTTAATTTCCCCACGCATTTAATAAAACATGGAAATCTCACTTGTGAAAAATTAGAATGGCACTAAGTAGAGAGCGTACCTTCGCCAAGGCCCAACAGTCTCCTTAAATTCAGTCAAGCTGCACCAGATTGAGCACACTCATAGAAAACAGTTCCCACAATGTGCCAGATTTTTTTCCTGTCACGATGCATGAATCATTCCCAAGGAAAACTGTGGAAATGTCGAATTTCTTTTTGTAAAATCCTGGATTCTGGATCAGCTCCAAATTCTCAAAAAGTCCTGAGAATCAGCCCAGTAGTTTAAGTTTAATCCTGGAACTAACAAATTAGGTTTATCCCTAATAAAACTGAATATAAATTCACTAGGTCCAGATTTTAAGTTGGATTTGAACCAAATTAGCTTTATTCTGTGAACTTTAGTTAGCTTAATCATAAATTACTGTCTACAACAATACTGAAAACAACTCTATCTGAAGAATAATAGTAATTATTTTTCATGCCGTCTTGCAGTCATCGCGTATTGCTGCCAACTACAGACAGACCAAAAAACAAACGCAGATGAAATCATAACGTCGTTGGTGGAGGTAAAAGTAACTAAACGATCTTCTAAAATCCTTGACAGGGCCACCGTTAATGATTAGATAATGCCACTTTGGTTTAAGCACTTGAGTGTGAAATAAAACCCAACAGATGATGTAAGTTGACAAAACCCTCATCAGTTTATTGTCTTTCAGCAAGAAAAAAGGTCAGGATCTCACATTGCTTAGCTTCACCCGAGGAGTTTCCTCAATCCCCCAGTGGAGTTATATTTTCATAAAGAGGCTTAATCACCCTCCTTCCATAAACCAGCCTCAGAAATACATTTTACAGTTTCTCTGTACAGAGTATCTATTGTCCTCAAACTTGAAAAATGTGCCAAGTTCAACATGGATTCCTTTCCTCTTAAGCTATGTAGGCTGCATGTCATGTAAAAACATTCATAGCTTGAGCAATGCCACAGTTCAAGTAATGGAGGCAGGACACGTCCGGACCTCTGGCAGTTCACACAAACATCGGAGGCCACATCACACTGACACCACCAAAGAGAGTGCATTTTTTTGTGTGGCAAATGTCAACCTCTCATAACAGCATTACCTTCACCACCATCATCATCGTCATACATTGCAACAATAGAAATACTGTTGGATTGCACTTTCTTCAAGCTTTCATCTTGTGGCATATTTATAGAAAAAATATATATAGAATACAAAAAGCTTATACTTCTTTGAGTAACAGAATATATCATACAGTACTTCAGATTATGTTTTTGATCAGCACATCAGCAGGTGTACATAAATTGCCCTCCCCTCGCCCAAATGCATTTTACCGGACTAAAACAGGGATGTAGATTTGCTCACTATTAAGTGCTTTGGTCAATGGATATAACATTGAGTATGCTCTTACAATGGTATTCTACAGGATGTTAATGCTACATAATTATCCACTGTATATGAATGTCTATTAAGAACGGGGCCAATTGTCAAGGTGTCCCATGACGTTTCACATATTCACATCTGGCATTTATCCAAGAATTTTCGTTCCACCATGACGGAATCAGCCTGTTTACATCCCCCTCTACTCCTCTCACAAAAAGTAGTCGTAACCTAATATATATCCAACGGACTGGTCGGATTTTCACAACTCAATTCATTTGAACTATGCAAAAGCACATCTCTTGCAACTTCAACTCGAGCTGTAAAAAGTTGAAGTCAAACAAAGGTGCAGCACCTGGCGCTAGTGAGCAATTTTCTGGTCGTCAAACAGCCCCACTAAACGTGTCCACTAAACAAACGGCACTAAATGAAGTACAAATTCATCTTTTTCTTGAAAGCTTTAACGGTCTCTTTGAAAACCAAAGAGAAAGAAAAGTTCAAGCTGACATTCAAGTTCCGGTCCCACTTCAATCCGTGAAATCTCGTTCACAGAAACCGATGGAATCACTGTAGTGCAAAATTGTACACAATGCACCTCGATGCAGTCGTTCTCGCAGGATACAGTAAACATGTCCTTTTGTCTCTCCCTCCGTTGGATTACATTTCTGGAGCGGCAGGTGGGAGCCCCGATGTGTGTTTTGGAGTTTGTAAGAGTTTGCGTTCCTCTATATGTGGAGAAGGCGTGGCCGTGGCTTTGGCGTGCACTGGATGTGACAGCCGAACGTCCAGGGCGTCATTGTGTTGCGCTAAAGAGTGCAGGCGATAGTGCAGGACTAGGTCTTTCAGTGAGCAGTGGACGTCGTAGGGCTCAGCAAAGCCGTATCCGTGCGGTGTGCTGTAGATCATGCAATGCTTCACTTCTTTATTCACGCTGAGAAAAAAAAAGGAAAAAAGAGAAATCCTGTCAATGAGTTGTCACACCACCTTTAATATTCATCTTCATCCATTCTTTATTCCATTAGGATACTCACACAACAGAGCAGGCGTAGCATCCCTGTTTGCTGCTCTCGCGGATCAGGAACGTTCCGCAAGCTTTGCTTTGAAGCATCTCCTCTGCCTGCGTCCGACTCATTTCACCGACGAACCAACTTGTCTCCTCCTGATGTGGCAGGTTCTTCTCATCGCCCTTCAACACGTAGGTGCTGCAACAACAACAGTCGCACGTTAACACACCTGCTACAACTCTGCATTTCAGGTAGAGGTTATTCATCTTGTTCTTCAATGTGGATTCTAGATTCAAAATGCTTGGCACTTACTCGTCGAGGCTGTCGCTCTGTATCCCCAGCCAGTCGTTTATGCGTTTCTGCCGTACGCCTTTGTGATTAAGCCAGCTGCAATGCAAAGAGTAGAAGAAGCATGCTTAATTCTAACATGAAATGATTACAGCTACCGTACATTTCTTTCCTTAATTTGTTTGAAGTGATATACCATGGAGACGACAAACAATACTGTGCCGATGCTTACTTGAGGTACTGGTCTCTGATGTTGCGTAGCTGGATAAGGTCAGGTCGCAAGCTGTTCATCTTCCGGTCTGTCTCTCTGTAGTCCTCCACCTGTGTTCTCAAGTCATCCTCCAAGTGGATTTTGCTGTCGTAGATCTCCCCGAGACGACACTTGAGCTTCTCATAATTAATCAGAAAGCTAAAGGAGGGAAAGTGAAGGTCAGGATGGGCAGAGTTCGAGGTTTACATTACATTCTACATTAAACTCCATGTGGAGACATATTTGTTGGACCATGACGTAGTGACGTACCTCTCCAGATCTGTGTCAGCTCCGTCGGACGGATTGTTCCTTTCAAACTCCTCTCCGTAACGCTCCTGCTCCCGACACTGCTCCTCGAAGATCAGCATTGTCTCGTTAAAGGCCTCAATTGCGGTGCGCTTCATCTGGATTTCCTGCATTACAGTGAATACATCCTTTGAGAAAAAAACAAGGGAAACCGATAACTAACAATAATTCTACTTGGTATACAAATGTGAGATTAGCAGAGTGAATTTGAAAGTGAGTTTTTACCTGTGAGGTCTTGGTGAAGGCCTCATAAAGACAATCAAACTCCCTTGTCTTCTCTTGATACTGACAGTGAACCTCCTTCAGCTTTCTCCCAGCAACGTCGACATTGTCTTCTTTCACCTAGTGTAAAAAATCCTCTTTAATAAACAAGTACAATTCGTATTCTACTGGATTAAAAACCTCTTGTCTTCAGATATCAAACCAGTTTGCAGACTGACCAACGTTATTACTAAAAAAAGATGAGTAATAATGGCAGGAACTAACCTGCTGGAAACGGGACACAGGATGGGTGAGCATCAGATCCAGTGTGGCGTTGTATTCCACCAGTGGATGGTGCTGATAGTGCCAGATGAGCTCCACCACGGAAGTGAACGTGAGGGGGTCCGAGAAGCCATATTTCCCATCATTGTGGTAGATTTTGATCAGCTTGTTGTGCCCGTCTTTCCTGTGAAACAGCACATCCCAGAATAAGTTCATTGGCTTAAATTCCAATTTTTGATTCCATTTGCGACAGCTCTTTTCCTTCTGCTCACCGTAACGTCAGCGTGAAGTCTCCCTGCAGCTTTGTGGATGCGTCACGCACCATAAAGGAGCCGTCAGGCGTGTCTCTGAGTTTCTCGTTTACCTCATCCCTGAGGAAGAATCAGTTAACAGTTTACGGATCTGACATACCAGTGTGTTTAACATCCCAACAGCATGTACTTATTCGATTTTGTAATAACGACAGCATGTTTGATAAAGTGCTTCAGTTGGTTACCTGGCTATGTCTCCCCAGTACCATTCAGCGTCCTGTAGCAAATACGCAGGTGGGGAAAGGCAGTTGTTGTTCATGGTGGAAGACACTGGCTTTGTTGACCTGGGAGGCAGAGCTGCAGGCAAGAATGAAATACAAAGGATCAGGACGATAGCTTCTTATCAAGTCTAGTGCTGTAAACATGACTCATTCAGTTTTATAACTGCTCTGAGATAAAAAGTAGTGTTCTGGGTTTGCCCCCCCCCCCCCCCCAATCCCCACCACAACAGATGCACACACTCTCTCTGTCACACCTCGGCTGTAAGGAGCCTATCAAGATCTGAGGACAAGCCCAGACATGTTACCATGAGGTGTCACGTGCCATATCATTACCAGGGTCTTAAATGTGGTCAGCACTGAAAAAGGAAATGTTACTCCTCATTAATGAGCACAATCAGTCAGCAACTGTGAAACATGTTTTCTTGTATTTTTCCAAATATCCTCATTATGAGGCATTCAATCACCTGGGGCAAAGTTGTTTTAAGACCAGTTCCTAAACTTTGGCACTGTCCCGAATCGCACGTGAAGCATTAAATAGACCATAAACTGTATTTTGAGCCTCGTGGACCACCCCTCCCATCCTGTGATCATCGCACGCTTACAGATCCTCATAAGTTTTCCATCAGCCTCCATGGAGAAAAAATAATAATCTCAAGTCTGGCCCGAACTACTAAGCGTTTTCCCTAAAAATGAAAAAGGAGGGCAAACCGCATCAAGAGGAGGTGAAGGGCGATATATTTCACTGCAGGACAAAAGTGCCTTTCATGAGGCAGTTGGGGAAAATACAAGAGCACCCTCAGAGAGGAGAAAATGTGGGTTTCTCCCACCATCCGCTCTCCCCTTTTTCTGACCTTAAAATAAACAAAAGGCAGGTGCAGCAGCACAGTGGCAGGCACAAAAACGAAAAGCTGCGGTTCCTGAGCTCAGCAAAATTAAATCTGCACACCTTCCCCTTTCTGTCTGCTGCCAAGAAAACTCCACTGGCTTCCAAAAGCCACATGCACACACCAGTATAGACAAGAGCCACGTAATTAAAGTGAGAAATCATAATAATTACATTTATAGGCTATATTTTCCCCCCGATCCCATATATTAATTGTGCAAGATGACTACAGTTGATCAAATACAATAGAAAATTAACTTATAATGGAAACTGAGTCCGTGCAGGTTTATGGTATAGTAATGTTTAGAGATGATCCTCGAATTTGGTTGTAAAAATGCAACCTTTATTTGTTACACATTTAAAACTACGTTGTAATCCATTGCATAATAAATATTTAGAATCGGTTACATAAGTAATCAGTTACAATGTAGTTTGTGTGTATATATATATATTTATACATAAATCATAATATTGTTATGATGGGTCATCAGTATTCATTCAAGTTCATGTTGTATGGTATTTAACAAGTATCTTTAATAATACAATGAATGTATAGGAGTGAAAGTTGTGGTGCGAATAGCAACAGTCATATAAAATGTATCCAGACAGTTGCTCGGACCAAGACATGACAGGCCCGTCTCACAAAGTGTAATACACAGTAAGAACAATGTTATAAGGCCCAGGTCAAGTGACAGATGTAGATTTAAAAACGCGTCGGTGAGTGAAGTCATGAGACGAGCTGTCTGTCTGTGTGTGTGTCTGTGTGTCCGCTCGCCTGTAGCCTACTTTCTGAGCTAGCAGCACAAATTAAGCACGGCTGGCTGCAGAGGAGAACAAAGCGCTCGTTTCATGCGGCGCTCATTAACGCAGCCCCGGCTCTATCCGCTCCTAAACGCCGCCATTCTCCTCCCGTGGACCCGCCGCCGCCCCGCGAGGAGCCGCGGTGCCGCCTTGTGTCCCCCTGTGGAAGTTCGGTCCTAAGCGCCGGGACAAAAGAAACGGAGCCGCTGCGCCTGGTCCACAGAAAGGTATTACGTAATTGCAAAGTGAATTGCGCTATGCATGCCTGGGCAATGCCAGCGGGGGAGCGCAGCGCCTCTCTCCATTAGAGCGTCTCCACCGGCACCGACACGACATTTGTCAGGTGTCAACTTTGCCACAGGACACCACAGGACAAGACAGCAGCGGGGGGGGGGGGGGGGGGGAAAGGGCAAATAGCGTCATGAAGACAGAAGAGAATAAGACGGTTTCCCGACCCCCCGCAGTTCAGACAATGGCTGCTTTTAACCCTAAACTTACCTGGTGGCGCTTGATCCATTTCGATGTAGAATAAACCTTCGGGAGGATAAACCATTCCTGTTTCACGCGAGTAGTCCAGGGTGCTGCAGTTGTCCTCGAGCACAATAGAGATCTGAGCAGCAACAAACGATGCACGTTCGGTTTAGGGACCGATTGGGGCTACTTCAGTGCATTCGCAGGCACCGCGTCCGACATAGATGTGGACAGAGAGAGAACTCCTTCGATCGCAAGTCCAATAAAAAATCCCGGCGTCCGAGTGTGTTCCTCAACATAGTCGGTCTAAGAGGGGATTCTGTTAAATCTTCGGAGGCGCAGATTGTCCATGTCTTCTTCTCCCGTGTCTGTGCGCTGCAGCTCGACTTTACCTCATCTCGGAAATGGTGCGACTTTAAAGGGCTGTAAGTAACATCATCTAGGCCCAGTCCATTCTGCTGCCACGGGAGGGGGTTCTTTTTCTTCGTGGAATTCTGTATCACGTTAAGAAAACACAGCCACGTTTCTGTTACACGGTTAAAGAACAGGAAAAACCTCAGTGAGTATAATCCTCCAACGAATAGTTTATTTGGGGAACTTCATTTGCACATGTGTTGCTTAGCACACATCAGCAACCCCCTGGATTTGAATGGTACATCCCAGACCGTTTCATTCAGCTCTCCTCCGACTGCACTGTAACAGCTGAAAAATTCCTTGCAGGCATGAATGGAAAGGAAAAATCTACTTTATTAATTTGAATCATAAAAAATAAATATGATCTAACTTGTACCTTTATACGTTTTTTCAGATTTCAAACAAATGGGCAACACAACATGTTTCTGCTCCCCCCCCCCCCCCCAGCTGTGCTCTAATTTACTGGTGAGAGAACAGGTTGGAATAGATGACATCATGCTTCATGTTTTATGATAATGAATCCGTGTTCAGGTGTCTGGCACCCAGACAGCACCCGGCTCAGACCCTTTTGTGCAAGAGGCGACAGAGTAGCCTGCCGGGTTGGCAAGTGTGCATTATATTCCCGTCGAGCTTGTCAAACATGTTCGGCAACAAAAATGGCATCTTGACTGTCAACGCTAATTATTGCTGCTGTGAGATCATTCTGCTGAAGACACAATAGGCTAGAGCAGGTGTGTGTACACCTACACACACAACTGGCTTGAAAATGAATGTAGCGCATACAGAGAAATGATTATTGAATGATGACATAATTTGCCGTTTCAGTCTCATTGCCCTGGAGGTGACCCGAGCTTTAGCATCACCATTACCTTATGTGCTTACGTTGGATGAATATGTGCATTGTTGCTCGTTAATGACACAGAATGACATTGTGCTGTAAATTTAAACAACCAGAGGCTCTTCCACCAGCTGACATCCATGGCTGCAGGGAGAGTGAAACAAGGCCTGCATGGTCAGAGGTCTGTGTCTGTTGGTGTCCAGGCGTTTATGGCCGGTCCCCTTTTGACCCAAGGACAGGGAGTCAGGGGAGGTAATTGCCTCCAGCATTCCTTTTTCCCATCAGTAAGATGATTCTTTCCTGTGTCCAGTCAGTGCCTATGAAAAGCCCTTAAACTAACTGCCATGATGGAGCATATTACGGCAAGACGGCAGCAGACTGTTGCCTCATAGACACACGCATGAGCTCCCACACGTGCGTTGGTAACTCACGGCAACAGTAGATGCATTTATTAGCCTTTTTAGAAAAGGAAATCAATGTTGGCAAGTCTCTTATAGACACTCGATCGGCAATTGGACAGGTATGTCATTGCATGGGTGTGTGCACACATGGCCGGTTGTGCACTCACGTGTGTCTGTGTGCGTTTGTGGGTGCAGTGCATGAGCGTTTGCTCGTGTGCTGTCCATGCTTTCCTACTTTGAGAAAGCCTTGAGGCCTGTCACGGCATGTCACTTGGCTGCTACCCAACCCTCCCCTCCCCCCTCCCCCCCTCGGTGTCAGAAGAGCACAGAATTTAACCCCGCTTTACTTTCTGGGCCTGACCTCTGTGACACGTTTCACCACCACCAACCTCTTGAAACTCAACAGCATCGTATCAGGGCTCCAGATACGTTAGTGGAGGTGTGTGTGTGTGTGTGTGTATTTGTGTGTGTGTGGGGGGGGGGGGGGTCTTTTGGCTTTGTGTCTGGGATATGTTGTCTCTGTCATCGGTATTAGGAAAAGCCAAAATATTGTATTCATATATTATTCATGTGTGTGTGTGTGTGTGTGTGTGCCCCATTTGTGCTGGGTGCGTGTAGTGGCCAAAGTGAGGCAGGCCGACTTTCAGGATAAGCCTTTAGGCTATGCACCCCAGATCCAGGCAGTCCTGATGGGATCAGTGAAGGCTAATCATAAGATTAACAGGATAGGCTGATACTGCAAGCCTGCCAGCTGCCTGCTGGCTGATGTGACTCATCTTGATATCCACCACCACATTATGCCGCTGGACTGTGGGAGTGCTGGGAAACTGTGCACAAGTTTGAAAATAATCACCAGATGTCCCTCTGTGCTAAATGCAGATAACAATTCAACTTAAATTTTGTTACATTAAAATTTTTGAAGCTGATCTGCCAAGCAACTGAACATATAGTATTTAAGGCAACACATGTTAAGCAGGGTAGGTGTTAGGGACACAGAGTTTAGCATTTTTTCCGGGTCTGGAGAGCAGAGAAATACAAATACTTGATATAATAAATGGCAAAAAGGATGTTTTTGAGTCCTGGAGATTAGCAGGTCCGTGTGGCTCAGTGTTGTACACCAACTCATTGGTGAAATCATGGAAAGAGCGTTAATCCACATTTAAGAGTGTTAAATGTGGACATTATAGGCCTCCTGCTGTCACAATATCAACATTTGTAGAATCTGTCAAATAATCTCCTGGCTTTCTAGAGCAATGTTTGTTTAGTCTTAAATGAATAACTGTGTCAAGGAATATTATTCATTGACTGTTTTCATGTTTCCTGTGTGGCGCGATGTAGGACACACTTTATCAGGATTTGTTTTATTTGTTGTCAGTCAAGAAAAGACCCAAAGACACAACACAGACAAACCATGTCAGGGATTAGTTCAGTTCACCGATGTGGGTATCTGTGTCACGGTCTTTGCACATCTCTCAAATCTTCAGTACTGTAGTGTGCTGCTATTCACGGCCATTGAAGGAATGCATAATGGTCTTGGCAGGGCATTCGACATTCACCATGGAGAGACTGTGGGGTTTCCCTGATCGCTCGCCAGAACCAGCACACAAAGCACGCACTAGTCCTGCCAGAGGCAACTCAACTGTGGGCAGAGTGTAGGGCGGCTATGGTCTGGCCCCCAGGACCCTGCCATTGTGGAATTGTAAGTGGGGACAGTGTCTGAACGGCTTGAGTTGGAGCAGAAAACTTTGGATGACCAAAACTATGAGCTTCAAATAGCTGGGCCCTGGGAAACATAGCTTGTTCTTTTAAGGAGGTCAAAGAGAAGCCAAAAAGAAGGAAAAAAATACAGAAAACCAATGTTTGGTGGAGGGAATGTCAAATTGGAGGCTACTGTTACTATAGACATCAGCAAAACTGACATACCGTTTTTTCCATGCGCTGCATTGTCTGTCTGTCTGCCCCTGTGTCCCTCTCTTTATGTGTCTTCTGCATTAGCACCCGGTGGTCATACCCTGCTCTCATCATCTGTCACTCCACGCTGCCAGAGCCTAATCTGACTAACAGAGGTGACAACTGAGGTACTTGTGGCATGCCACCACATAACGTCTACCAGCTGAGTGTCTGAGTTATGACGGGGATGATGATCCTGTGGTATCAGTGGCCCGTGTCTCTCCAGAGGCCCTTCCGACCTCCCCACTTAAGTGGAGAGCCAAAATAAAGGCCTGACCATGCAGAGTTTTAGCAGGATATATCCACAAGATGCTGCAGGATTTTCAGTGTGGATCAGAGTTGGATGTAAAGATCAATCCATGATTATTATACATTGTTTAATAATCTGTTTATGTTTCTGAAGCATTTATTATCTAATGCCACATCCATAGTCCAGTTTTCCAACTAACACAATTTCTGTCCACACAAGCGCTCTGATTTCTTATCAGTTCTAATCCCAAACTTACACACACACACACACACGCATATCAGGTGACCACTCATGTACACTGGGCATGTGCCCGCCGGTGCAAACATGCGACATGGTAATGCTCGCAGATTGCTCGAATAATAGCTTCACTTCTATGCATGTAAACTGATATAATGCATCACAAAATGTAGAATTTAACTGCAGAGCAGCTGTTAGCAAAGACAACAGGGTAAGCAACGCTGGTAATAGATTATCCATGTTGCATTCTACACTGGTAGCCGAAACTATTCCTAAAACTCAGGAATAGTGTGGACCCAAGGTGTATCCGTGGCAGACGATGTATCCAGAATGTAATCAAAACCACCACACATTTTATCTGGACTAAATGAAATGATTGGCAGGCCCCCTTGTCTGTCACTAACTGACCTGCCTGTCTGGGCGCACCCATAGCTAGAAAAGTCGGCTTCTAGCAGTTGTCAGGTAGAGCACGTTCATGTGTTTTGGGGGTGTAGCTTTGACAAGTAGGTCAATGATAGTCTGCTCCTTTTAGCTTTTTCAGGATTACCAACCCTAACTTTAATGTTCAAGTTAGTAAGAAATAATAAAAAAAAGATTGCATGTCAAAGTTAAGTGGCGTACCTAACAGTTAATATTTTATCCAACAGTGCAAATACCAATGCTACTCAATTTAAAACAATATTAAAAATAAATAAATAACACAGAAGTATTTAAGCTTAAAAAATACTTTAAACAAATTATTAGATTATTAAAAATCCCATTTATCCTTCAGCTCCTACTCACGGTGAAGAAATGTGAAATTCCTAATTGTTTTGAAGACAGTAACTGTATTGTTCTGCATACAGTGTGACTTAATACGTTCACAAATAGAAAAGTCATGTTACAGTCAGCGATTTGACTTGTAGGTTTCATCGTGTCAACTCTGACTCTTTACAGAGCCGAGTCATGTGTGTCAGCGAGCAAAGGATTCGTGGCTTGAAGCTTGGTGAAGTTAAGCTAGTAACCTCTCTCTCTCTCTCTCTCTCTCTCTCTCTCACAGACACACTACACTCACACACACACACACACACACACACACACTCACACAATCCCAGGCTTCATGCAAAGCAAAAGTGAGAAGCCGAGACCTCTTTTAGGTCCTCTGCAGTTGCGCCCTTTATATAAAAGGACACTACTCTCCTCAGCTACACAGCCATCACATCAGCACTATAACTCTATTAGGCACAGCTCCAGGACACACTAAGCAACCCATAGCCCACAATGGCATCATTGTCAGTGGGGATTGCAGCCATTGTCGCTCATGCTACAGGATTCATTCCCCTCCTCCCATATTGTGACCTTCACCTCTGCCATCTCACATGCTCTGGGACTGAGAGCTTTATGCCTTCTAGGTCTTAAACGCTCCCTTACAATGACCCAAGTCTGCTAAGTGGCTTTTTTCCACAGCACCAGTGTTGGGACGAGTCAGGTTAGTGTCAGCGTGGAGCGAGCAGGGGGCAGGGGTGGTGGGGAGTTAGAGTATGGAGTTGTGGTTGGAGGGATTGACCCTTGGAAAAGGTCAGCTGGAAGGCATGAGAGGAGAGGAGCTGACTAAATGGCTCTTTTCTCTCCCTTTTACTCCTCCTGGCCAGGGCAGAGACTCAGTATGGTTATTTATGAGCGTGTGGGAGAGCAAGTGGGGCTGTAGTGAAATCCACCAGCCCTCTTTTTGTTGCGAGGGTTTGGTTCTGTCATATATACACATGCACACACGCACGCACACGCAAGCACTCACTTACTAGTAAGAACCCCTCCCAGAGCCACAAGGACAGAGGAGAGGACTCTGTTGCGAGGCAGATTTAGAAAATGAGGTGTGCTTCACACAATAGCTGTCAGCAGTATGATAGATGCCTCTCAGCCCATAGGTAACTTAGGAAACTGGAGGCCACTCATAGTCATCTGGACCAAACTTGGTGACTTGTTACTACATTACTCTGATATAAGTTGTGATAATAATGTTTTAATCATTTTATATTTGCATTATCCACTTGATTTAAAGATGTAATGTGTAACCATTCATAATTTAATTGTCTAAAAATGACTAGACCTATGTTAGGCACTTAGATATGTTACATAATTGCTGACTTGTTTACTATATTATCCAAACTTTTTCCCACAATGCTCAAACCCAGATAAATTTATTGACGGTAACTTTCATTTTGGTCGCCTTTTAACTGTCTGTTGTTCCGCTTTACCTGTGGCTTTACCTATGAGGAGGGATAAGCACACTAACAGTTAGCCAGTCAATTTGTACCTCCACTTCTAATGTATCCCACTTATTTATTACTCTGCTGCTTAACATGACAAAAACTTAAATGCATTACCTCATCCGTTAACATGATTTGTGCCTAAGATGGGTAGGGTAGATTTTCATCGGTAATGGTGGTAAAGACAACAACTCCCATGATCCTATGCTGCTTCACGATACCATAACATTTTTTTATTATTATTTTGATGCAGAGAACCCTAGCAGCCCAAGTTACATGTTGTATGTTTAAGATTTCTTATTCAGGGCCTCTATATGAAACCCCTGTTCTCAAAGATTTGTTTTTGAAAAGTTTTGTTCTATAAAAGCATCAATAAATATGATTACATTGTCTGTAATGAGATAGCAGGTCAAAATACATGATTGTATATTTTGAAGTGATTGTCATGAGTCAAATATTCCTTATGAGTTTGATATTCAATAGAATAAATTAGCTGGGCCTTCTCAGAACAGCATGAGGTTATTGTTCCCAACACTGCAGTTCTCTGCCAGTGTAAAACACACCACTTTTTTTTTCTTCCTGACAAAGCTAAATTGAGCTTGCATTTCACGCTAAAGTCAAATGGTCATGATGTCATGGTTTGAGGACAGAATGACTCGGTTTGTCTGTTGACTGTGAAGGCCTATTCTTGCATGTTTGGGTGGGAGCATAGCATATAATTGCAGAGCGGGATAGCATGAGGGGATGGGGGAGGGAGAGAGTTAGCACGCAACATGAGTTTTGGCCCAAAGTTGCCGGTGCGGCTGCCAAACTTGTCCAGAGGGCTGCTGTGTATATATCCATGCACGAGGCTAGTGCTTCTCTGCTTTAGAGGCTTGCACTGTTCCAAGACACATCTTTCATTTGCACACGCTGAATAGCTTAGGTAAGCCCAAGGCAGTTTGGACAGGGAACAGATCTGGCTTTTTGGACTTTTGGATGTGGATTGGTTGCCTGGCTCTGGGTATGTGTGAATGTGAGTGTGCGTGTTTGTATTTGCGCGCATAACAGAGTCTGGATATTTTCTGGATGTTCAATATTCTTCAGAGTGTCCCTTTTCAGCCCGAGTCATTGCCGTTGTTTAGTTATCAAGTCAGTTGTTAGGGAGCAACCAAACCGCTGTACACGTGTTGCAGCCATTTGAGGATTACACTGATCCAAAAATCTGACAGTAAAAAGAAGAGAATGGAAAGCTTTGTCTGCCTTTTCATATCCTCTCAGTGGGAGGCAGGACCTCCAGACCTGGACTAGCACTGGTGGGTGTTAATGGGGGTGGGTGGGTGGGGGGGGTGAGAGGGTGAGCTCTCAACTGCCAACCAGATGGACAACCAAGCCCTGTGTATTTAGGGAGATCATATGGGATAACCTTGCAAAGACAGATTGACATTTTGCTGACAAAACAAACCACCCCTGTCCTGCAAGCAAAAAGACCCCCCCCCCCCCCCCCCCACACACACAAACACAAACACACATGCATGGGCTCATGTATGGTCATACAAATACTTAAAGTGGTATTTGCTTACATAGGTCTTAAGGAACTTATTTCACCATGTGTTAAGCACTCGGTGAGGAGTCATAACAATAAGAGGATAGGACGAACGCATCTAGGATTACACAACTCCTGAACAAACAATAGTGGCATCGATGACCTGTGTAAATGAGACAACCTTGAGCCAGGAGATCAAGTTAACTCATTTTCTGCGTCATACTTTGGGATTTAGCTTGGCGCTTTAAGGTCAGAGGTGGGAGCGTACAGAAAGGTTTAGGAGGCCGTAATCTGTTTGACTTTAATTAGCAATCTAATTTGACTGGATATAGAATCAAACTACCTCTGAATATTATATATCTGCATGTAAAATAGTTGACTCAGATTTGGGAAGAAAGTGTCACAAGAACAGAACATCTTCTGACATGAAAGAGCAGAATAAGTAAAACCATCAAGAGTCACTCTGTTCTCTGGAATCTCTAATCTTCTCTCTGGTGATTTGTGGCACATAACCCTCCTACACACATACATTATTAAAACAACTTAAAGCAAGCCGTGTTCCAAAATACTGATTGCATTGGTTGTCGTAAAATTGAACTTATATTACTGTCATCTTTCCACTTCACATTTGCACTCTGTGGCCTTTTCACTGTCAATTCTGAGTGAGAGACGACTGAGCTGTACAAAAAACTGCTGACTGCAACGTCTGAAACTGTCATGGTGACCTGAGGAAATGCCACAGGCGCTGCTTATCTTATCTGATTCTTGTGACCCAGTGGTTATTTCTTTTTGCCGTTTTGTCTTTTTTTTTTTTATAGGAATAGACAGTATGACTAAAGCTGGTTGTTCAAGGTTCATGACATAGTTTGATAATTCTAAATTTTATTTGGTGTATCTTTATTTAAATATATATATATATATATATATATATATATATATATATATGCTATTCAACTATATAAATACCATGCAACACTATAGACAACTACATTAATTCATTAGTATACTATAATAAAATAATAATCCACTGAAACATGGAACAAAAAAAAGACGGAGCTGAATCTCTGTTTTATTGCAGCCTGAGACAATTTAACGAAGAAATTAGAGGAAGTCGGTTAAGAAACTCCAATTTTCTCACCCATTTTAACAGGCTACTTTGTGTTTTTATGTCTCACCACATTGGTGCATGGTACATGTGTGGGAGACCATAGAGCTGTGGAGACATCTGTGTGTGTGTCTGTGCAAACTCAGCTTTGTGAACACATGTTTTCCCCTGTGGAGGGTTTATTTAAATAGACTTTAGTCATTCCGAAGAGGAGCTCCAGCAATTTACTTCCATAAAGTTCCTTAAAGTTTAAGGAGCAACAGGCTAGAGATGAAATGAAACTTGGAATTCATTGTTCTTTTGCTTTATTCCAACATCATCATGCTACTAATAATGCTAACATGTGGGTGTAAAAAAGATGTAATGCTTACCTTAATCACCCACTCCATTTATTGCATAAGCATAAACCAAAGTATTGGGGAAAAAATGACGTGAATGTCTGTAACATGAATGTCTGTAAGAAACCTAAATTCAAATGGAATCGTTTTTGCAAATGTCTCTTTGCATTTCCCCTATGAAGAACATAGCAGGTGATCGTCTTGGTCAGTTAACAACAACAGGAACATCTTCAGATGAAAGGTGGTGCCTGGGTGGAGCATGCATGAGGCATGAAATATATGTGAATTCTGCTGCGGAAATCACTTATTTTTGTTCGCAGCACTTCAACACCAAGATCTCGAAACGTCTTCCAATTTGACGTCCTTGTTGGTGTCTTCTACATGTATGACTCCTTTTTGTCACATCCTGAGCCATTTGTATACCATTTGCCTTTCTCAGTTGTGTGTCTCATTTTGAAAACGTCATCAACGCGCCGACTCGACATTTTCCTACTCTATTCTCACATTCTCATTCCTGTCCTCTGCAAAGTTTACTAGGAGGCTGGCAGGACTAGCATGTCTGAGAGCAGCTTAAATGTTACTATTCAGAAATGTGAACACACTGAACTAAGTGAAACCTCGCTCCTGTTAAACATTGGCATATTGACATTGTCATGTTAGCATATGCACATTACCACTTAGCTCAAAGCACTGCTGGGCTTAAGTACAGTGTGACATGTTTGTTGTTATAACTTTAACTCAGTATTGTCAGCATCAACACTTCCAAGTATGTTGATGCAAAAACACCTGCAGATGAATTTGAATACCTTTGGTGGCACAAAGAGTCAAGTAAAAAGTATCACAGAGGAAATTCAGTGGCATATTAAGCAGCTCAGACGGACCTGGTTCTTGTTGCCCCACTCGTCCTGTTAAGCCCACTGCAGTCAAGACAAAGATGAGCTTAGAGACTGGATTCAATCCTGTTTGGTCATCTAACAAGGATAGAGCATGCTGCCTGAAGGTCAAAGGCCTCTTAAGCTTGTATGACCACCTTTGTTTGACAATTACACCTGTCACAGGGGGTTAGCTTTTATCAACACGGGAAATGTCAAAAGCTACACAGGTCAGTGACAGCCTGTGCCCAGGTTTTAACTGCAGAGACGTAGTAGTGTAATGGGATGTTCTGTGAGACGCAGTGACGGCCGGATAAACAAACAGTGTGGCAGACAGGGAGGCAAACACACAGTTGTGACAAAGGAATCCTCAACATCACATGGTCATGGAGATAGTTTATGTTGCATGTCCAACCCCTCTCAGTTTGATTACACTCATCATGCTCAAATTTATGTTACCCACAGAGATTCTAGCCTGTGCTATTTTTGTAAAGGCCGTTGCTTGGGCTTGTCTTGGACGATCCAGCTCCCTCCAGCTCTGTCTCGCTCTCTCTCCATCGCTCATACGCACTAAAACACACACCCATACTTCTGTCTTTGTGGGGACGCTGACTGCCATGATGCATTCACAATCCCCTCACCCAAATGCAAACCCTCACAACTAAATGTCTAACCTCGAACCTACTTTAATCTGAGCCTTAAAAACATGTGTGACCCTGAAGCGGCCCTTTGAAAAGTCAAAATGTCCTCACTCTGTCAAGTCTATAACTCAAATTGGTCCTTACAAAGACGGAAGTACAAGTATACACACCCACACACCTCTCTCCATTTCTCTGTCTTTCCCTCCCCACAACTCTAGCCACATTGCCACACTCAGTTTTCCATGGCCTCTCATTCCCAAGTGCTCTGCGAACTAAGTAAATGAACGACACAATCCGGAAATAGTGTTCCAGCCCGAGATGGTGGGAAGGAAAATCCCTTGACTAGAGCTGGCAGGAGGGTGGGAGAGAGAGAGAAAGAGAGAGAGAGAGAAAGGGAAATAGTACTGCAGCCATTCACACTTCAGACAAAGCTCGTTCCTTTCATAAGTCTCATAAGTCTGGGCTCTTTCACTGTTTAACTAAACTGTTTAGCAGGGACAAACATATTTCTACTTTGGCTCTCTCTCTCGAGGCCCAGATACTGCACATGTTCTCTAGCAAAAAATGCTACGAGAGAACGTGTTTGTAGCTCCAGGACACAGCTTATCTTTGGCCCGAGAGGTCAGAGATCAGTATCAAAACAGGGCTGGTGTTGAAGAGTAGTGCACAACTCTCTGGGTAAACTTTGTCCCGATTGGCCTGGAGTTCGGCAGTGGGGTTGAGGGGGTGAAGAGAGGAGGTGTGCCAGCAGGTTAAGAGAAGGGTCAGGTCTACAGACAGGCTGTTATAGTATCTGGATACTTCCATCTCCGCAGCTGCCAGTTCTGCAGCGGGACTGGTGACCTGTCACTTGCAGCTTTGAGCAAGGATTTAGATGGAGGTTCAGCCGCTGCTGTAATACTACATGCTCAGGGAATGTTCCGGTTCGGTTGAAAACCTTGTGCAGTGGCCTCTCGGTCAGGGTGGTAAAATGTTCCCCCTGCATTTGTCGGAGGATGTGGTTAAATCTCAACCGAGAAGCCTGGGGCCGCGTTTGTGAAGTAACAGTGTAACACCACCGGTCAATCTAAACGAGTATAATCAAGCTCCGATATTATTTTAAAAACACGAATGAGCCTCTGCAGAATAAAGAAAACAAAGTCTCCCGTCACGGATCTTTAATTGTGTTTTACTTGGTGCCGGCTTGGTGCCTGTTAAATGGCCAACAAATGCTTCTGCTCACTTTTTACAAGGGGAGGATGGTCTGCGTGAGTGCGTCTCACTATAACAGTCAGTAACATGAGATGGGGAACCACACAACCGCTAAATCAGTAAAATGGGAACCCAGAGTCACTGTAATTTGGGAGAGAGCTGGTTAACCACTCCTCATAATGGATGGTGTTTCTGTTTAGCCTAAGGCGTTGTAGCTGAGGTCATATGCAAACAAGGCAGATCCTGGGCCTCGGATATTTTACGGTGCAAAATGTTTTTGCTCCGTGTATAATCAGGTTCGTGAAATCAGTGAGACTCAAATTTGGATCATTCGTCGTACGTTCACTAAACAAGGAGCTCGTAATATGTGTTTTTAACTGGCAACACGAGGCTCTGTAATTGAAGCCTATTAAGATTTGTAATATTTTACCCATTATAACTGTTGCACCACACCCTTAATCTATTTCATGTGTAGCACACATGCCAGTTGGCAGCCGCAGACTGCCTCTTTATTTAACTATTTGATAAGCTGCATCGTACAGTATAATATACATTTCTCTAAACGCTCTTGTATGTTATCTGGTGTGCACTGAACCGAGTATATATTATTTAACATTTCTGATAAAAATGTATTCAAATAATTGAACATGTCATGCTACGTGTTCCCTTGTAAATGTTGTGTAAAAAAGGACAAAGATTGTACATACATATGAGATTTATGTCTCTCATTCTAATCTATAGGACATTTTCTAGGAATAATCTCATTAAAAACTGGTTTGTACGTCACATGGTGTTGCTCTAACGTTTTGAAAACTCGTTTCAGATGAGGCCACAGCTCCCACAACCTGAGAGCAGTTAGCAGAAGGGGTGCATCGGTTCCAAGAAAGAATCTGAGCTTGACTTCAAAATAGCTAGTAAGTCCTGTAAAGTTAGATATATTTTTTCTGTTAACATTCAATGTCCTGTCAGTTTCCCCCTGAAGTCTTCTGTTTATTGACTGGTGGGTGACTCAGTACATATGATTCATGCATCTAGCTAAGTCTAACAGCTGTGAGCCACTGAATCTATAAGATTGAATGACACGTTAACATCCATAACTTCACGGCTATCATTTTCAGGTCATTAGGATTTTTAATAATGGTGCAGCGTGGCCCGTTGCCCTTAATTTGCCCAAATCCCCGTCACATTCCCACGTGCATCCACAGATTTACTGTGTTACAGCCGCAGACACATAAACACACTACTGATTATAGAGCTGAAACAATGGCTTGACTCTTTAAGAGAAAATTAATCGGCGGCTGTAGATACTCAAGTAACTGTTTTTTTAGTGACAAATTTTTTTATTGATTCAATGATTCAGCAACATTTGCCATTTCACTACAGTGAGATTTAGAAAGACACACAAAAACAAAACAACACGATCTCTGCACCCGCACGCCGGTTAAAATCAAGTGTCAATAAAGTGAAGTCTGGGACAAACAGAACATACACTGCTCGTTACCCAATTGGAGGGGGGGGGAGAGGGGGCTGCGTCCAAGTGCGCTGCCATCACCATCACTTCCATTGGTGTAAAAATCTGCAAATACAAACACACAAAATATATGCAAATGTTATGCAAAGAAAATTGCACAGTCAAGTGACTGTTGAAGGCTGTGTGTCAAGCAAAACATGTGCATGTCATTGTAAATGTAATGTCTGTATGGTTTGATCTGCAAGTCCGACAAACCAAGCAAACCTGAAGAAGCTTCTCTTGGCCTCTGGTGAATACAAATGGGCACGTTTGACTATATTCAGATTGTTTCATTCGACAAAACCATTGTCACTTGCAGCCCTACACTGTCATCGACACGTACACGTCTCTATGCTCATCTCAGCTCCACTGCAGCTTTGTATCTATTGTTGCCATGTGTTTTTTTTTTTTTTTTGTCAATGTCCCTTTAAAGGATTACATCATCCTCCTTGCTCCTTTTTTCCCTTCGCCACATTTCTCAGTGTTCAGCCTTTTCTGCCCAGAGACAATTGGTCTATTCAGTGGCGGCGTATAACACTGCCACCTCCTGCTCCACAGTTAGAGGCCGCCGACACACCTTCACTGGCACAGCGAGGTGCTCACGGCCGTCCATCACACCTTCACACACACAAACTGCAACACTGGAGCTTGCACTGTCACATGACATTTTCATCAGTAGCAGGGAAATGTAGAAGGGACTCAAGAGCTTCATGTTCATCTTTGACTGACTGTGACTGGAAGATGCTGTTCATGTGTGCGATGGAAGTATTTTTGTGCCATCTAGTGGCATAAAGAGAGAACATCTTCCCCCAGCAATGCGGTAGAAGGGGTCTTCTCAGCCTAAATGTACACATCCAAGCTTCAGACCAGTGTGAACCTCCAGCTTGTTGATGCTGTTGATTACTGGTGTATCTTTTGGATCAGTCTTATATAAGAGCATGGTATTTCAGTAGTTCTTTGTTTTGTGGCTCAGCTGACATCCACAAGTCAGGACACTGTGAACACTTTATGTCTCTTTGTTAACAGCTCCATAAAAACAGGTGCTCGAGGGGAAGAGTGTTCAGCATAGAGACGGATTTTGTTCGGCCAAACTTTTTTTCTTCTTCAAGGAAAGCTAAATTTATCTGTGTCATTTTCCCTCACTTTATCTTTTTGCCTTCTTTGTAACATTTGTCCGGAGCCTCTTGCATAATTGCTGGAACTCGAATTACTCTCCTCTTTACAATCGCCCCATTCACAGGAGCTTGATGTCTATTTTATCCATGCCAAGATAGTACAAATAAAGAATTATAAAAGGAAGGAGCGATGTACTGATATTAACTTTTCTAGATAGAACCGGAGGAGGATGAAACAAGCGAGGGATTCATGGGAGAAAACAGACTCCGATCGTCTGCATCTACCCTCCAGGGGAAAGTGTTCTGTGGGATTACAAACAGCAGCCAGTAACAATGGCTGTATTCTGCACCATGTTGGGTCTGTGTGAGGGCGTAGAAGATGGCATTTGAACTGTTTCATAACCCTGAGAGAACTTTTGCACTAACCCTAATTCTTTAATTATTAAGCACGATGGCATCTATTCACTTCATACTCTTGTGTATAGTAAAGCTAACTTCAATATTATTCTGTGGTGCTCCATATATAATTAGGATGTGAGAAAATATCTGTGGTGTTGCCTGTGATGGGGACAACCCAGCCCAGCTATACTACAGCTTTAAGTGCAAATCTGTTACTATAGATTTATATTCTGTTTTTAAACAACTTTTACATTTTAATTGTATTTATTTTGGTAAAAATCCATTTATCATCTATACCGCTTATCCGTTTAGGGACCCGGGGGAAGCTGGAGCCAATCCCAGCTGACATTGGGCGACTGTTGGAGTACCCAGAGAAAACCCACACAGGTAGAACATGCAAACTCCATGGGATTCGAATCAGGCACCTTTTTTCTCCCCCTTTACAAAATGATAAGCCTCTTGCCTTTTTTACAAGTGGATTAAAGTTGCTGAGTAATTAATTATCATCTGTCGAAGCTGACCAAGCCTCCCGTCCTCTGGAGGCAAAGCTCCAGGCACGACACTGAGCGGTAGCAAGGTTACACCAGCTCACCACGGCCGACAGCACCAACATGACCTGCGCTGATAGCGTCACTCTGCCAGCCCATAAAGAGTCCTGTTGCCAGGCAGACATTATAATCTGTGATGTTTCTGATGCAAGGTATAGTGTATTAACATTTGTGGTCAACTCATCCTCCAGGTATATTCAACATTGTTTACACACAGATTTAGACTGTATTTGTTGCTTTAGCTTCTAATAGCAGGACTGCTCTGGTCTTTTTCCAAAGATTACAAGTGATTCTCAGAAAGGGGCGACCTGATGCTGGGACTGGTTAGTGCACATACCATGAGGGTGCATACGCTCCGAGCACTCCGGTTCGATTCCCAGGTGGCTAGACCACTATTGCATGTTGTTCCCCTACTCTGTCACTCAGATATTTTTATTTTCGTATTTATTTGACAGGGATAGTGCTCATTAATCAACCGACAAAAATACTGTAAATGGTGGCCGAAGTTGTATCTGTTGCCTAACAAGTCAACCAGAAGTAAAATAAAATTACCTATTCTATATATTTACAAATATCTTTGGATAATCCATCTAATTTCTGCATACCATACATAATAACTGTACAACAAACCCATGATGGAAATACTACACCTGGTAATATCAAAACCAACCATGAGGAAATCACTGTATGCAGTAGAATGCAGCAGTCAGCTACAATACAAAGCCACAATATGCATGTAAATTAAATACATACAAAAAGTGAAACGATTACATGTGATCATAAATTTAGTTTGCAACTTGGTTAGATAATTACTTTTGTATAATAAGTCAACACATCAACTAATCCCAAAGTTGTGTGGCTTCGACTGAAAAAACACAGTTTCCATCTGAAATGCACAGCAGAGTTTCCTCTGGTGATTTGTTCTTGATTTAGCTGATTATGATATTGATATTCTTACCTGAATTAAATGAAATTAATAAAAAATATTATTAGTTATTGTTTATTAAATTCTAATAATTGAACTTGTCAATCGGCTCCCATTTTATCAGTAGAAACATTGTAAAGACTGTTTTAAGACAAAAGCTGTAAAAGTGTGTTTATTATTAGTAGTAGTATTAATACTACTACTACTAATAATAATTAAATAATGATGAGGAGGAAGATAACTTGGTATGATTATTCTGGAATAAAAAACAGAGGCCTTCAGTAGTGTCCTTCAGTAGGTGGCGGTATTGAGCTGCACACGGTCAGAGAGGATTTACAGTGCCTAGTAATCCTGTCACTGTCTCCTGCAGGTACAGTCCTCAGAAAGGGACAACTTGCCATGGTGTTCTGTCATATTGAATTGAATCTGTTTATGTATATCATACTACCTGTTCCATGTGTGGAGATGTATCAGTTTGGTCTAATCTACCTGGGGGGTGTGTGTAGTCACATATTAGGGCTCACTATTTTCTTTTTTTCACTTAAAGTGCTTTTCTCAGTTTCATTATCTATTGAGATGTTGTGTGTTTTTTTATTACTTTTTATATACCCCTGTGTGCCTGATACACAGTGTCCAAAAGTAACAGTAACGTCGGGCTCGCTGCTCTTTCTCCTTGCGCTCTCCTCTGTCCACTCCTCCCTTGCTAATCCCGGCTTCTGTGACCTCTGACCCCTGGCTGGCTGGCATCTTATGTAAGGAGCTGGTTGAGGAGAAGCACACGGGAGCAGCTCGTGGAGCGTTGTGCCAGGTTAGGTAAGCTTATTAACGGTTACTACCAGGATACTCAAGGTGACAACAGCAGCTACAAATAACCCTCAGTAGTGAGAGGAGTGAACTGAACAAGTGATGAGACTCGATGACGGTGTCTGCCTCTGTTTCCTGGTTCCAGTATTTACTGCTTTCTAAACTTTACTTGGTTACTGCAT
Organism: Pleuronectes platessa; assembly: GCF_947347685.1. NCBI lineage: Eukaryota > Metazoa > Chordata > Actinopteri > Pleuronectiformes > Pleuronectidae > Pleuronectes > Pleuronectes platessa. The sequence goes on along the minus strand of NC_070638.1, from coordinate 16,704,216 downwards.
CTTTAACATACAGTATGAGAGAGAGAGAGAGAGAGAGAGAGAGAGAAATAGATGGATAGATGGAGATAGAGATATAAAGAGATAGATGGCAAGATTGAGCTACATAGAGAGATAGGTGGGCAGTTAGATGGAGAGATAGATAGAAGGAATGAGAAAGGTGGAAAGAAAGACTTAGAGCTAGATAGAGAGATGGATGAATAGATAAATATAGTCCAGAGATGGAGATGGACAGATAAATAAAAACACTGATAGAGCTATAAAGAGATACAGAGAAAGAGATAGATTGTGAGAGAGATAGCAAGATGTAAAGAGAAGATATAAAAATATGTAAATTCAAAAGGTGTTATAGTCTTATGTACAGTGTGTGTGTGTCTGCATCAGATCACAATCTCTGACATTTGACTCTCCTCACTGACAAACAATCATCTCTTAGCATGGAGGCAGAGGACGAGATGATACACCATGACATGACCTCCACAGTAGAAACGTCTCTCTCCATACACACACCCACACAAACACAGACACACACACGAGCGCGCGCCAAAACACTATCCTCTAACTGCCCATTCCCCATCTGTCCTTTCTCTATCAGAGAGGGTGAGTCACTCAGCTCCAATGGCCCAAAACGCAGCCGTTATCAAAGCAGCTGAATAATCACACCACAGCTCTCATCGAAGCGTGTGTGCGCGGCCGTAACTCGGCTTCCTGCTAAAGTGTAACACGCTCCTTCATCGTCGCTGGGATAGTTTGTCCTTTGCCTCTCTTCCTTCCAGGCTACAATGGGAGGCCTCCTCCTTCTTCCCCCAGCGTTGCTTGTGTGATGATTACAGCTGACAGCGTGCACTCTGCGCTGGAAAGACACACTGTTATCCTCCAGTGTGACACAGTTTTAACAATAGAAACAACCTTGCAGGCTGAGGTTGTGTGGAGTCAATTTATTCCTCTTTTCCAGAGAAAGTAGTTTTTGCCTAACTGCTTCTGGGGAAAAACAAAACAATCCTGTCAGCCTTCAGAGTTTTTCCACAGAGCAAAATCCATCTAGTTTAAATTGGACAAATGATCTCCTCTCGGCCTCCTCTTGTTCGAAACTTCTAACTGCAGCCTCAGACGACATTGTTTCAATGCGTAGGCACAAGCTCCAGCGTCCCTTCGGTTATGCTTTGGACGTGGTTATTTATCCCATGCAAAGCTTTCATGCAGGTTCCTGTGGGACGTCTCAGTCATCTTCATCTTCCATATCCTGCGGGCTGCCCCGAGGCTTGACTGTCGCTCCAGTCTTCTCCTCCATCAGTGTGCCCCATTTATCCTTATCATTCACAAAACTCCATTATTACATTATTGACACTTAATGTATCCTCTCCTTGAAGGAGATTGTCTTTCTGTAGTAACACCATCTGAAATATGTATTAAAGCATTGTGCACAACATTTAAATGGGTCTTTAAATTCTAGGGAACACTTTTCAGGACACGAAATATCGGGCTGCTCAACGCTTTCTTCTTTTCCAATAAAAAAATCTGAATTAATTTCATTCCACCAAACTCAACACTTTACAGTAAATGTAACTCCACAAAAACATGTTGAAGACTTTCCCCTCCTCATCATTGCACAGCCTGCATCGTCAAACTGCTTCTTCCCTTCTTTTGATGAAACATATTTTACACTTTACTACCACCTAGTGAAAAACCCTGGCAGGAGTGTGTATAGCAGCACCTCTATATTCTTTCTATTGCTAATGAGTAATCAAGACCATCATCATAGCCCTACTAGCAACACATTGTCCCTCTTCCTTTGAAACGTATACAATAACTGTGTAGTTATTTGATTCTGCTCCAAATGAGGATTTTTTTCAGGATTCTTTTTTGTCTCAGAGAAACTTTTCCAAATCAAACAATTCAATTACTTTTATATTCAACGTCGACAACACAAAATAACAATATTAAAATATCTAGAATTGTACTCAGTCGTGTTCATACCTCCACCAGGACCCACATGTAAGTTTACTAGATCCTGAATTTAGTTTGAATTGCCACAAAATTTCCATCACACTCGTAAATATCAGTCCTCTAAACATGATTTGCTTTCATCAAGATCCATGAATGATTTTCTGAATGAAAACATAACAAGTTCTTGCCATCTTATTCCCTTGCCTGGCTGTTCCCTATAGTAGCAGAGTAATTGGATTAAAGCACCTCCAGATTACTTTTGAAGTAATTTCCCTAAAAAACCTGAGGCCTTTTTTATCAGGACTTTTATCTGTCACACATTCAAGGCATGTGGTTAAGTTGCTACCTGAAATTCATGGAATCCTCTTTCCTCTGTTAGAATTTGTTTTCCAGCCTATTTTAGATTTCAGCGAAGGACTTAACACACCTTATTGGCTTTAAACTGCCTGTCCGCCTATTTTTACACTGTTTGTCTGCATGTGTGTGGGTGAATGTTTAGTGCATTAATGTCATTATCCTTGTAAAGCTCCAAAATATAAATAAAACTAACAAAAAAACTCAATGACAGACACAAACACGGGGGATTCTGCACATTAATTTGTTAATTTGAATCAAAGTGAATGTATGGATGCACTCTGATTAAAATGTAAGAGATCATTTGGCCAATGAATGTCCAGCATCATGTGAGACCTTGTGTAATATGCATTTGGCGGTGGAGGCAACTCGAGGCGAGCAGAGAGGTGCTAAGGCATCAGGGGACAGCAGCCATGTGACCATGGTTACAGGGATTGGTTTAGTGCAGATGTGACATCAGCAAGCCTCCCACTCCCTCCCTCCCTCCCTCCTCTCTCTCCCAGTCTTCCTCTGCCGCTCTCTCTCTCTCGCTGCCTCTCTCTGATTTTTTTTCTCCTTCTGCCTTTCCTCAGCATCCCCCCTCTCGGAGATGGCGTGTGTCGCTGCTGCTTCTCCCCGGTTGTCCGGGGCCTAACGCGCGCACACAGGAAGACAGAGAGGACCCCGCTCCCCCCCAGCCCTCCCCACCTTGCCTCTGATCTGCTGCATATTCCTCGGGTGTCTCTTTTTGCACTCGTGTCCTCCACCGCTGCCTCCCGTATCAGCCCTCCTCCCACGACCACCTCCTGGTGCGGGGTGGCCGGGAGTCGGGCCCTTGTGGGTGGAGGGAATCAGCATCGCGCTTGGCTGGGGGAGCTGTGCGGAATTAGCCATGCCCTGCCCAGGCTTCCTCTGACCGGCTGCATTTCTCCGTCTTCTCTCCGCCTGCACACCGGAGGGCAACGTAGGATGAGAATCGGCCAACATGATGCAAGGTGAGTAATCGGTGCACCCCTGCTCCTCCTTTATGTCTCGTGATGTGTGCCCCTGCGTCCTCCCTCTGCCCTCTCGCGTCCTGGTGGGCCATTAAAGCCACTGATGTGAGATGTGATCTGCTGTGGAACCACTAAGAGATGTGCACGAGCAGCTTGACAGCGTGTGGGACACATTTAGAGGAGCTGTATTTCAGATGCAAGCGAAGGTGTGAGATGGGAGGGACATTTGCAGCCCTTGCTCGTGTTGTGTGTGTGTTTACACATGTGACTGTGCACATCTGTGTTTGCATGTGCAGATTACCCACCTATCTTTAGTCGTGCCCAGGCTGTGTCATGTGCATGTGCGTCTGAGCAGAGATCAGGTCTGTCCCGGAAGCTACACTCATTCAATCCTCTTCTGCTGCTGCTGTCACTGTATAACAATATATAACAGTAACGATCATCCTTAAACATAGCACTATTTGTGTTGCATGATGGTTGCCTTAGTTGACAGTAGTGGAATGCAGTTAAGTAAATTATAAACATAAGATAGAGGAGCTACATCATAGATCTAACCCTGCATGACAGATGCTGGGCCTTTACCATCCATTAATGCCAATGTAATGGAAGGTGGCTATTATTAGCTAAAGGCCTGCAGTCAGCCTGCCTTCATATTGTACACAGATGTCACATGTTCACCACAGCCTTTGTTAGCATGCCTTGCTAATTACACAGTGAAGGCTGTCGGCTGTAGTTATAGACATGACAACATTTTTATTTGTATATTATAGCAAAACTCACCTTCATGTTGATGCAGCTTGCAGGGTTATCTATATCATTAAATGCATATCCCAGGAAATTGGATTTATTGACTGGTAGTACTTCATCATCAGGCACGACTGAAGTTAACTGTCTTGCACCACAGCAGCAGCTTAATTTTAAACATTAGATACAACAAATACATACATTTAACATCACATTACCTCCACAAGCTAGAATGCATAGCTCTGCTAAGGCCCAGCAGTCCCAATCAGACTCAAGCTACATGCACCCTCTCAGAGATATTACTCCAGAATCCAGGAATTATTCCCTGTGAATAATGAGAAGTGAGTCTTTCTTACAAACCACCAAACAAATGTACAGGGGTGAAAATAAAATAAATGAAAAGACAGTTAATGGCCCTTCAACATACTTTGATCTGGGATTACGCTTTCATATCTACTTCTTGGATTGACTGGTGCACAAAGGGCTTCAGTCTAAGACTTAATATTCACTACTCAAAACATGATTAGAGTCAAAGACAATGTTATTGGCCAGTTTTGACTTCAATAAGTAAAGCATCAAAAGAGCAAAGTGTCAGACCGGTTTACTTTCCTCTAGCCATCCTACTTGCCAATTTTTATTTTTATCTTGAGATAATTGATTCCATATATAAAATGAGCAACAAGTGAACAGTGGATCCGCTGAGCATTAGCGACAGCCAAGTGGAGTTGGTGGATATATTTCAGAAAAGGGCACAGTTATGGCTTAAACCACTGGAATACATTGGTAAAAGCGACCCATAGGTGGAGGTGATGTGTTGTTTGTTAGTTCGACATTTACCAAAAGTTCAGTTGGTAGTTTAAAGTGACATCAAGTTTCAAACCATCAAAATTAAAACTGAAACAATGTCAATGCAGAAAATGACATAGAAAACTTGTATGTGGCACAAAGGTACTCGCATTTCTGAGTGTAGCTTTAAACCAGTAGCTGAAGGAAATAGTTTACAGGAAAAGTTATGACATGTCGAGTCTGGACATTGTTCAGAACTAGCTGGGCCCCGCTTAGCTTCCCCCTCTCTTCTATATTCTTGATTTCATATCCCCAGTCTGTCGCTGGCAGCTGAGGCAAGGTGTTGTCAGCGGACAGCATTTCTGTGGCGGATGTAGTTTGTGTAAATAGTGACAGGAGCTGAATTTTCACACCTTCGCACAATTGTCACCTAGCGTGGACGACTGACAGGTTGTCTGTTTTAGGAATAAAAAAAAAAAATATTGTGGAATTAATGCTTCTTGAGGAATGACAGGTGCCACCGGCTCTAGAAGAAATCTTACCTCAGTTACTAGGTTTTGTAGAGAGCTTTCAGCTGCACCCTCTGGTGAGGAAAACCACAAGAGGCAGCTGAAAGAAATCCAGTAAGTGGACCTTGAGTAAAGAGTTTTTTTCACAATTAAAGAGGTTGAATGTCATGAATAGGATTATGTTTTGAATCAGAATTGAAAGACAACGTTACTTAGGTCTGGAGTCAGTTTAAAGGTTTTATTAATTTTATCATGACTCTGCACCGGTCGCAGCCAGTGGTTGTGCGTCCATCTGTCCGTACCTACGTCTCATTCCTTTGAATGCCTTGAGGGAATTTCCTCCAATTTTGTACAAATATTCACTTCTACTCAAGGATGAACTGAGTAGATGTTGGTGGTCAAAGGTCACAGTAACCTCACAAAGCACATATTTTGCCTTGTGAAGGTGATATATCAGGAAGGTCACCTAGGGAATGTCTTCAAATTTATTACAAATTTTCTCTTGGACCCAAAGATGAACAGATTAGATTTTGGTGCTTGGGGTTCAAAGTTCAAGGTCACAGTGACCTCCCAGTACTGTGAATGTGACATATTAGGATTGCCCTTAGGGAATTTCTTTACATCTGGTACAAATTTTGGACTCACTGATACATTGATCTGATTTCAGTGGTCAAAGGTCAAAGGTCCTGGGGGCTTCAAAAAACCTGTTTTGTGCCTCTTGAATGTGAACCTCAACACTGCTTGAGGGAATTTCTTCAACTTTTGATCAGATGTCACTTGTTTCAGTGCTAAAAGGTAAAGGTTACAGTGACCTTTATATGAATCTGGAAAAATGTACATAGAAATATGATATACACAGAAACTGCATTGGTTAGCGAAGCCATACTTTACTGATTTTATATTTCACTATTTATCTGATAGGGACAGAGCTCGTTAATTAACAGATAAAATACTGTAATGAGCCAGAGTGTCATCTGTTGTCCCTATCAGCAGTGGGCTACATACAAGGCAACCAGAAATAATACAAAATGTCCCATCTCCTGTAACTACAAATATCTATGGATAGTTCATGTTCATTATGCATATCATCCAAACATACTGTCTAACAAACCTATGATTTAACTACATCCAATAAAAACTGCAGATAACAAATTATTAAAATGTACATTTTATTCAAAAACTAGTTATTGTATTAATAAAGCAATTCAGAATTATCTTTCCAAATTGTCTCTTTTCCCAGTGACATCTGAAGATGGACCATGTACCAAAATCATTCTAACTGTTTTTGAACAACTTGCATTTGTCTAAAACACTAATATATGCATTTGAAATCGTATTTGAATAGATGAATGTTATTGTTATAATGAAGAACGTTTTCAGTGAAAAATGGTCTGCAGTGATGTCATCATAAGCCATTGGTTGTGATGTTATCATCATGTTATCATTAAATAACCACTGTTTCTCTCCAAGTCTTGTTTTTGTGCATTATCCAAACTCAGTAATACTTATTAAATTGTAACCATCTTCCATCTGTGTAATGAGTTGTCAGGCTCTCCTCTGGAAAACTTTACGAATGGGTTACAAATCTAAGTTTTCCTCTGAGACACCTGAACTGTTTTGCAGTTCAGTGCCGTCAGTGATCATATTAACTTTGACTGTGCTGCTTGTGATATATAAGCAGGATTTTTACTTATCAGAATTAAGATTCGTTCTCTATTTGTATACACACAAACCATCCAGGATAGACCCATGGCTCACTGTACAGAGCTGTCTCCACTGATGCAGGAATAATCTGTACTATTGAGCAGCTCAGCGATCTACTAATACATCACAGGCTCTGACATGTCCTTTAGTACCCGGGAGAGATTCCTCTCAAGTGAATGAGTCACAGTGAACTGACTTCCCTGTTATGGTTATTTGGATTTCAACACAATCATGTTGATTCACCAAATCAATGTCTCTATATTTACTGTGAAAACATTTAGGACTGGTCTCTATGTAGTGTAGTCAGAAATCATAAATAAGCTATCAACCCCAAAAAAGGTCTGTTTTGGACAAACAATAACATCCATCTTTAAACATATCAAACTGATGAGGAGCTGAGCTGCCTCTGCAGAGCAATGTTCATCCAACCAACTGTGCATCACATGTGATTGCTCTGTTGCTCTCATATAGATGTGAGAAGCAACTGTGCTCGCTGCTCGTCTAAAACACTGTTATGTAAACCTGTCAGTTATCTGTTTGGGGCAAAACCTGCAGCACAGCAAATTCATGCAAAAGAAAAACAGGAATAAATGGTGCTCAAATTGTTGGTTTGACCCGGGTCTTTCTGTTCGCAGTTTTACCAAAGACATGCAACTCTCAGAGGATAGGCGGTTTAGATGATGGATGGATGGATGATCCTCAAATTATTTAATTTGCCATTAACAGAGTTACATGGTCGTCTTTTTTGTGATGTCTGCCATTTGACTGTATTATTGTTTGTGTACATGTTTAATTCAATACCTCAATAACCTAACCCAGATAATTGGGGTCAAAGCCTCACAGATCTGGGAGCTCAGCTGGCTATAGTGTGTTTATGTAAACTTGAAATCCCTTTCAGACTTCATGGTGTGATTCATTTGATTGGTTAATTGTCTCTATGTCTAGTAATAGATGAACTGATTAATTGTGTCAGAATTCTGTTTTGATTTCTATTAATTTAACATTACAGCTCTGCACACACTGAGTTGTGTTATATTCCCCTCATTTGTCTGGATGTCAGTGCTGCAGGGGGGTTGGCACCCAGTTTGGCTGACGGTCCGCTGTAGCAGATCTCTCGCCACCCACCCTCGAATCTCGCTAATGAAGTGGACGGATTGATCCACCTTTGCTCGTGTTTTCTCTCTACTTTATATAGTAAGGGAGGGGACACTTAAGAGAATTACTGGGTCTGCATTGCTTCATTTTACGTGGAGGCTCCTCTCAGCTGGCAGGATGTTTGTGTCCCAAACGGATGCATTAATTTATATCACCACGCTGATTGCTCTATTTCCTGCTCAATGCTGCTGTTAGAGTGCATCATGCCCCAGTTACCTGTCTCCCCTTTGCTTTCAGGTGCATTTAAAAGATGAGGCTGTGAGCTTATGCTCAGGCTTTGAACTGTTCAAATGACTCTTTATGATATTTTTGTTCCTCTCCCTCTCGATAGGACTGAAAAACCGAACCAGGAGAGCCCTGGGTCTACGAAAGAAAGACAAAGACACAGACACAACGTGAGTTTGCTCTGAAACCACAATTAACATGCAAAGTGTTATCATCAAACAGCGTGGACATTCATTGTTTCATTAATGTAAATAAATAAGACTGGGTTTTCAACCCAATACTGAGCTCTGACTAAAATATGTTTGGAGCAGTCTATAGTATTGAAAACTGTCAAGTACTGAAAAGTTGACATTGAATGTTTGGCCAGATGCGCTTTTCTTTATATTTTTTTCTCATTTGCTGATTTCTGATTTTATTCAGTTGCTTATACAGCTGTTTGTGTTCAGATATTTAACATTTGAGACTCTTTTGAAACTGGTACTAAAACTCAAGGATCATCTTGTACAATAAGAAGTTTCCGATGTATAACGAAAACATTTCCCCCCCCTTCTTGTCACCTCAAACAGGAGCTCACCTGACAGAGAAGGGGCTGGAAGTGGAAAGAAGGTAAATGCATGTTCATTTTTAATATTCTTGAAGGATTTCCTCTCTTCCTTCTCTCTTTTATCCAGACATACAAGAATGAAATGGGTTCTTCCTCGGGTCAGACCCCACCCCTCGGTTTAGTAGTTTATTAGTAATCCTGTTGACTGACAGACAAACTAATAGCAATGAAAACATAACCCCCCCCCCCCCCCTTATCACAGCTCAAAGGCTTCATTGCACAGGAAAACTGCACAAATGTACAACAAGAATCATCACACAAATTTCAATCTTTAAATTATAGAAAAGGTTTGGGTAATAATTCAGTTATTTACCCATTAGCTTTTGATTTCTCTTCTAAATTAGTTTGTTAACCAGTGATATTGCTTGATACTTGGAATAATTGCCAGAGCTCATGATTAACCAAATGAGACTCTTTTTTTTATTAAAGATTGTAATGTGTTTATACATTACCCCTTTACTTAAATGTAAAATTAAGCAAAATCTGTTGTTCCTATTTTGTTAATAGAAAAAGGCCAATGGGGCTCCCAATGGTTTCTATGGGGAGATTGACTGGGACAGATATGTGAGTATTATCCTCCTACTCATTGTTGTGTTTGCTCCCCTTCTTTCTGATGTCATGCAGAGACTCTGAAGCTTTATGCATTAGATATATGTTGTGCTGTTGCGATCAGTGTCATGTAACACTGGGTTTAAATTACTGAGTAAACCGTGCGAATAGAGCAATAGCTGCATATTCTGTCAGTCAGCAGGAGCTTCAGCCAGGACGTTGAGTGTCTCAGGAAAGACATCTGTGAAATATGATCGACATTTAAATACAGAGCTGATCGAAGGAAGAGAGTTTAGCACTGCGTCTGTTAAATGTTTGTCTCTTTTCTCCTCCTCTCTGCCGCAGGCGACTCCTGATGTGGACGAGGAGGGATTCAGCCTCCGGCCCGGTGACGAGGGCGATGATATCCTTTCAGCGACGGGTAGAAGCAGTGGCAGGAGCAGAGTCGGGACACTTCGGCAAAACTATCGACCTATTTGGCTGACCGACTCATTGGTGGACCGCTCAGTATCAAATAGGCCAAATCAATGGTTCCTCCCTCTCTTGCCATGTTTCATGTGTGTCCCTGCAGAAGCAAAACCTTTTGTTATAGTTATATTATATTTTGATAGACTTTTCAGTTATCCCTGAGCCACAGCTCTTATTAACAACTGTCCCACAGTTCACTGGTATCTTTCGCTCCCGCAGCTGCCAGCGGCTGTATATTTGAATTAGATTCACAGAGAGCTGGGGCTGTGACACTACCCCTGAGCAGGATGATTTAACCGAAGGTGTCGTTTAGCAGCAGATGGAGACACAGAGCAGATGTCTCACTCCTGAGCTGCAGCGTTGCTCTGCGCATGACTGAGACAAATTTCTATATTTTTAAAGGGTTTGTTAACTTTAAATGCTGCAAAAGATTGAATTAGCCTCCATCTCTCCTATAACATTAAGTACTATTCTGTTTTGCCCTTGACGAATGTTCACTTGCTTCCAAAGCAAAGCAATTTTTCTCCTCCAGCGACTCTGAAGACGATGACGAAAGCAGGAAAAAGTTCAAAATCAAGATCAAGCCACTGGTGTCGGACAGTGCCAAGTGTGTCCCTCCATCTATGGACGAGCTAAAAGCCTCAGTGGGCGGCCTGGCCCTCTCTCCGTCTCTGGTGAGCGCTGCTGCTCAGGGCACATAACATGTACACCTAATGCAGCTTAGTGTCTTTGTAACTGTGTATGATGATGGACGATGTTTCTCCACTTCCTCCCACTATCCAGAAATATAAGCAAAACATCCTGGAGTGGTGGTAGCAAGGTCCCAGTAATACTCATGCTCAACCAACTGCATTTCAGTGTCAGCTGTCAATCATGATGTCAAATAACTAATTAAAACCAAACTTATGAGAAAAATGAGTGTGATAAGAACTATCTAAAATGCAAAACAGTAATTTGACATGTGCTTAGAAATGTTAGTTTTGTCCATGTCCCTTACATTAACGTGGAGGAGGGGGGATATGTGACCTATACTGCGAGCAGCTACCAGGGGGCGATCATACCACTATGGCTTGTCTTTAAGGGGTGTAGTCATGTCCACCATCTTTGTGTACAGAATGTCTTGTATATCTTTAACTTTCTTTCCGTGTTTGTCTTTTTTCTGCCGGTCCTCCCCGTGGTCTCGTAGAAGAGAAGTCCGGTAAGTCTGTCACACATTTTCATCGTTGTATCACCCCCGAGAGAGAGTGCATGGCATGAGCTCACTTAACAGAAATGCTCGATAAAGTATGCCCCCCCCCCGCCCCCCCATGATAATTCACTTACAAATGGCTTCCCCTCTTTTTCCGCATGCCCTCACCCTCAGTGTTTGTTCCTTTTTTTTTAAGGACCTGAATTAAAAATCACATCTTTTTTGTTGATTCATATTTTTTCTGTCTCGTAAAAGCTTTACTTGAACCTGTCTGGCAAAGCGTGTGTATAACATAATGCAGAGTTATCGTAACACAAACACACACATTAGCTCCCAACCTATTGATTTTCTCTAAGTGGAGCTCACATGCTGAGCAGGCCTGCTACTGCAAGTGTGCGGCCGAGTGTGTGTTGGTCTGATAAGACAACGCAGACAGTTGTCCTCATGATCTCCAGGGTGTCATTCAGGCTTTGCGGTGAAAGTAAAGACGTGCGTTGTGTGCAGTTTAAGTTGGTGTCCACTTGACTGATTTGTCACTCACTCTCTGACCCAGGTCTGTTCTCTCTTCCTTTTTGCTGGTCTCAGAGACGCAGCCCGGTGAGTTCATCGCTCCATCTGCTGGCTGTTTGGAGGCAAGCAGCCCGAAATGCAGCTTTTCTGATCTCTGCTGCTTGACCTGTTCTGAACTGTGCAGAATTGAAAACACATACACTAAAAACTCAGCTGAGACAATGTAGTGTTGGTTTTATGTATTTTTCTACGCAAATAGAAGTTAAAATATCTGTGAGGACTGTATCTTACACTTTTGCTCATTGTTTTCTCACTTAAAAAACAATACATCACAGAGTAGAAGAATAAAATATTTATAATATATAGTGTATTACAATACACATATTTGTACTCTTCATTATCTGTATTCTTACGTTGCCCTTTGTTTTGGATTGTGCTTTTCAGGGGCTGATAAAAAGAAATTTGTCCTGTAAGTACAGCAGCTTTAACACTGCTCCCCCCCCCACCCCCTTAGTTTTATAGTGCATATTTGTCAAATATAGGAATAACAGAGCAACAGCTGAGTTTTTCATTCTTTTTTCTCTTAGGTGAGGAGATTGCCAGACCGAGACGCTCCACCCCGACTCCAAGTCCTGCACCTGAGATAACAAGGTCTGTGATCAGTGCACCACTCACCAAACCAAAATCAAACAGGAAGTTGAGAGGAATAATCTTTTCCAGGAAAAACTGGCAATCATGATGAGGTTGTCAAACAATCAACACGATATGATATGCTATCTAATGACTTTTCTATAAGATACGATAAAGAACTTACAGTTTAATTCTCACTTAAAAGGTGCATTGGCTTTAATACGGTAATGGAAGACGTGCTGTGTGCAGAAATACAGTTTTTTTTAATTAAATTTACCAATACACTGAAGTAAAAAATCTAAACAAAACTTTCCTCTTGAGATAAACAAACTTATTTATAATCTCCTTGTGTTTCTCCTTCTGCAGTGACAGGCTATCACAGAACGTTCCCTCCTTCTTCGGGCTGCCTTCAGAGACCAAATATGCCAGATATGATGGTCCGTCCCTTGTCAATAGTAAATTACTATATTTTGTCAACAAATACAGCTACTGAGGGGATGCTGATTGTATTTTTTTGTCATCACAGTGGTTCCTGCTGATATGTGGGTAGAATCAAGACCACGGTCAGACTCTCCTCTGAGCATAAGTTTCCCAACAGGAGGTCAGTTTAATTGTACAAGGAGCTATATCCATACATAGTTAAAAATGATGTCATCTATAATCTATAACTGACCTGTCATCCTTGTTGCAGCTCCTCCTCCTCTTCCTCCAAAAAACATTCCATCAAGAAGTCATTATGGTTATCCGTCAGAATCAGCTGGTGAGTTCTGCTTCACTTGTCTATCGGCCAGACAGTTAAATCCCATGAGTTTAGATCTAACGCTCCTTCACTCTAACTGCAGCTGATCTAACCAATGGGAGGGGAACTCGCAGTTCTGCCCCCATCTACCTGAACGTCCTGTCCCCCGCCTCCTACCAAGGCTCCGAGGGCCCTGAGATCGACGACGTGTTCGGCCCCGTCGACAGCCCTCAAACCAGTGAGGAAGCAATGTCACCCAGATGGGTTACCTTCCCTGATGACAGACCCCCGCCACCGGATGAACCCGCTCCCCCTCCACCACCGGACTCTCCTGCCCCAGACACGCCCTCGTCCACCCCCTCCACGCCCTGCCTCTCACCCGGACCTCCGCCAGACGAGCCCCCGCCTTCACCCCCACCCTTTCCCCCCAGGTCTCCTCCTCCTTTCACGCCACCGGAATCGCCCCCCTCCATTGTGCTCGGACCTCCTCCTCCGGATGAGCCGGCGCCTCCCCTGCCACCGGACTTCTCTCCCTCTAGATCGCCCCCCGTCTGCCTGGACGAGGAGGCGCTCGACGAAGAGGTGCTGCTGTTTGCAGCGTACTCATCCTCCCCTGCTCCCATCAGCCCTGTGCCCCCTCTGCCAGCTGAGCGGAGGTCCCCTCGAATAGGAGTCACTTCTCCCCTGGTGCTCGGGGGCGCTGGAGGAAAAAGAACCCCAGAGGGTGCTTACCTGAGAGATGATATCCCAGACTTTGTGGGCTCGCCCAGAGAGCTGACGCCGAGCTTCAGGGGCACGCCGCCTCCTCTCCCTCCAACCACCTACAGGTCTATCATGTCTTCCCCCGGGCCGTACTCAGGCAGCGGTAAGTACTGTCAGCTATCTGATTATACTGAATATGAACTTAGTGAACAAAAGCCACAAAAAAAAAATATATATATATATATATCAGAGAGAAAAAGCAGTGACACATACGTATAAGACACGGCTGAAGATGTCATGAGAGTTTGTGGTGGAATCCTGCAGAGAATGTGTTGTCATTTTGAATGTGTCTGAGCAGAGACCTGCGTTGGGCATGTGGGAAGGATAAACTGCCCAACCAATTCTTCGGAGATCCTCCACAGGACATGAAAACAGCTTTACTGGCATCTGGTGGTTTGATAATTACACAACAGCCTCAGTATTACAAATATAAATATCTCCTTGGTCTGATTCCAGATTTCTTTTTTATTTACTAAAATCCAATTTAATGTCTCTTTTCCACAGGATAAAATATTTCTTTTTACATATTCCAGGGGGGAATACCGACAAAGTAGCTTCTGAACAAAACAAAAACATTGCTGATTACATACTAGAGCTTTATTAAGTAATTTTCTGTGACCATCTAATCTAAATGTTACAATGTCAAGTATGTGAGAATGACAATGTTGTTGTATTCATCAATTGGGCTCATCTCACCTCAGAGTTTTGTATGAATCAGACTCATAACCATAACAAAACCTGACAGCTCAGCCTGCTCTTGATACGTGTTAGTGGTGATTAGCAAACCTTTAAAAAGCATAGTGGAGGGGGAAATATAATCAACAGACAAACAAAGTGAAAATGACATGAGCTGAGGCGTTGGAGCTCATGTTAAATAAAACCCTCTCATTGTGATCTGAGGCCAGTGCTAACCACAGACACTGGTGTGTGCCACAGGCCCCTCGTCTCCAGCTCGTCCTGCCACGCCTCAGTCCCGAGGCAGCCCAGTTCCTCCGCCTCCTCCCCCTCGACCGTCCTCGAGACCGAAGCTGCCCCCTGGGAAGCCAATCACAGACCTGGTACAAATGAAGTGTCCTTTCATTTCTCTGTCTCTGTCTCCTTTTGCTGTTGTGTCCTTTGACCCGACATCTCATCTGTGTTGTTTAAATGAAACGGGTTAGTTCATTCTGTATGAGTCTTCCTTGAGACAGCAGATTTATCAGTATTTCTTTCCGTCTCCAGACTCGACCCTTCAGTCCGCCGGTTTCGGGCAGCCCCCCTCCTTTCGCGCCCCTGGCCCGGTCAGAGAGCTCTTCCTCCATCTCCTCCATTACCTCACAGAGTGCAGCATCCACTCCGACCTTAGGGAGGGACCTTAACATGTCCACCACAGGTATCACTTTTCCTCAGTGTCACGTCTCCTTTTTGTCAGTCCATGTTGTCAGTCGCTCATCATTGTGTCCTTGCCTCACGGTCTTGTCCCTCTCCATGATTCTCTCCTCCTCATGTCTCTTCTCTCTCAGAGGCCTCACAGCCTCTGGTATGGTTTGACCATGGCAGGTTTTATTTAGCTTTTGAAGGTGAGTTGAGCCACGATGCTCCGGTAGTCCCATCTGTGCATGTACTGAAATCACCTGCCGTATTTCTACCTGCCGTCTTGCTCATGTTCACTGAGTCAAAATATTGCTTCCCACCACCCGTGTCTTGCTCACTCACATAGAATCCAGATTCAATATTGAGGGTTTAGTTCTGCTTTTAACTGTCTGCTTGTTTGTTTATACTCCCCTGTTGTCTGTGTGTGACCCATAGCTAAACGTTTGTGCAAATATGGAACAACCCAAAGGAAGATATGTGGTTTATGTTTTGATTTAATTTTAAAAGAACCGTTTGTGTGTTTTCTTCAGGATGCTCCAGAGGACCCAGTCCACTCACCATGGGACCCCAGGACACGCTGCCAGTGGCTGCTGCCTTCACAGAAACCATCAATGCCTACTTTAAAGGCGCTGATCCCAGCAAGTAAGCCTGGATTTCCTTGTTTCTTACAGTGTGACATTACCAATTGTTTTGAGCGTTTTCTGGAAGCTAGTGAATGGAGAACTCAGGTAGCAGCTGATGTCTTATGTAGACTTGATGCATCAAGGAGACCAGAAGGTGAAACAACATACAAGACACTACAATGTACTGTTGGTTGGTCGTTTATCTATAACCTGACTTTGGGATGTTCTAAGAGAGAGAAGGGAGTGTGTGTTGAACAAAACAGGCCCCCCTCTCCCAATGTTGTACAGAAGTTATACACAGTATACATAATATATAGTGGCATATACAGTAAGTATTAGAAGGGTCAAAAATTCCTCAACACCGATGCACAAGCCAATTTATACAGTTTATAATGTTGTCGTAGGTAGAAAGGTCTTGCATTTGTTTCATTATATAAATATATAAGATTTCAGTTTAGAAGGGACTTTCGCAGACCAATAAAGTGGAATCATCTCTGGTGGCTACCCTGTAAAGTTTGTTCTCCACCTTTTGATCCCCTGTGTATTATTGTTCAGTGCACTGTCTGAGTTAAGCCTTATCTCTCCCACTGGTCCAGATGTGTTGTGAAGATCACAGGGGAGATGGTGCTCTCTTTCCCTGCGGGCATCACCCGGCATTTTTCAAGCCACCCGACTCAGCCCATCCTCACCTTTAGCATCAGCAGCTACAACAGACTGGAGCAGGTCCTCCCCAATCCACAGCTGCTCTGCTGGTAGGAACATACATCGCAAAACCGTATTCAACCACACAGAAATCTAAGTTTTCGTTGTTTAAAGAACTGGAAAAAAAAGAATTACTGGCCTTTATTTTATAATGAATAATGCATAGTATACAGCCAGTATCTAACTAGTGATTGTCTGAATCAAACACATTCGTCTCATCCTGTAGTGATACCACGACAGAGAGTGTCGACACCAAGGAGTTCTGGGTAAATATGCCAAACTTGATGAGCCATCTGAAAAAAGTGGCCGAACAGAAGCCTCAGGCCACTTACTACAACGTGGACATGATCAAATATCAGGTATCTGTCTTTCTACTCGTTCTATTTGTTGTATTTATCCATCCAGCCCCTTGAATCTACCTCTGTAAATTCTCCTTGCCATCCATCCGTCTATCTCGCTGTCCTGTGTTTCTGTGTCTCAGGTGTCAGCAGATGGGATCCAGTCCACTCCTCTGAATTTGGCATTGAGTTGGCGAGGCGACGGCACCAACACAGACCTTAGAATAGACTACAAATACAACAATGAGGCCTTGGCTGCTCCTGTGCCACTACACAACCTTCACTTTCTGGTACCTGTGGATGGAGGCACAGCCAAACTCCAGGCCATGATCCCACCTGCCATCTGGTGAGGGTCGCTTATATTTGTGATTTTAATTAAACAAGGAAAGGAGATGAATACGCTGCCTAGTCCTCCTTCATATCCTGCAGTGAAGTTTTTGTTGTTATATTGTGTATTTTGCATCCTTATTACTGTGCAATATACTTAACTTAGGTCTGGTTTAAAACCTATATTGTTTTTCTCTATAAGCATGGAATTGGACCCAATTACTCTTTGTGTAAATGAATATCAGACTATTTTTCTTCTGTAACTGAACACCTATTTTCTCCTATAGGAATCCAGAGCAGCAGACGATACAGTGGAAGATTCCCAGCCTCTCTCATAGATCTGACAATGGAGGTGGGTGTATGTATATGTCACTGAATACAAAAGCTGGAAAAAAAGCTCCCACACACTATCCAACTTGTTATCAGTGATTTTGCTGCTAATACTGAGTACAACCGCTAAAATATCAATTGCAGTCTGAAGCCTCTTATTCTAGGTTTATTAGTTTGTGAGAGTCTTCTCCCCTCAGTTGGTCAAGATCCTGAGTCACCACTTGTCGCTCATCTCGACAAGCTGCACAATTTGTAACACCCTCCATTCATGTTTTCATAGAATAATGAATATATTAAAGTATATGCTTTTATTCTACAAAATGTACTTATCACACATATTAGGGGGGGTGTGATCGTTTTTTTTGGGGGGGGGGGTGGTTGTGTAGAAAAAAAAAGATATATTATTTTTTTTACATTAAACTGTAATGATAAGATCTGCTTTAGAATGACTGTTATTTAAAATGTTTGATGGAGTTAAAGTCTGTGTGGAAATGGGTTCGGGGTCAGGGAAGGAGAAAAGAAAACACAGACTGCATCAAGTTCTTTATGACCCATTTGCTACTAAAGTGAGAACATTTGGGGGTGTGGGTCAGTCATGTGCACCAGCGTGATTATGCTGGTGCGTCACAACTCGAAAAGGTAGGTGATAACAAAGTAGCACTCTCATCTCAGCTCTTTTTCCTGCAGGAGTAGGGGCTCTCCTGGGCCGGTTCCAGATGAGAGAGGGTCACTGTAAGCCGTCCCAGCTGGCGGTGCAGTTTACCAGTGAGGGCAGCACTCTGTCAGGGTGCGACATCCAGCTGGTGGGCACCGGTTACCGGCTATCACTGGTCAAGAAGAGATTTGCTGCAGGTCAGTCTGAGAATCAGAAATGTGTGTGTGACCTTCATTTTTTATTTTGGTGACTTTGATTCCTGACTTGTTTAATTTCTCTCCACAGGGAAATATTTGGCAGATAATTAGTGGACCTGTTTGTGAAGGGATCCAAGAGAATCAATGGCTTTTGACTGTGACGACAATGGACCCATCTCATGTTTATTGTGTTTCAAACTTTATCCTTAGCAGCCATTGGAATGAATGGTTGAGATTAAACAGACCACAACACAGGTACATGATATTTGACCTTATGACATCATATTCAGTAGAGCAACTGCTGCTGAGTTTATGCAAGTAAACACAAATCCTTAGTTCTGGGTTCGTGGAAATCTTCAAGGGTTTCACAGATTTCAGTACAGAGAAAACATGATTTGTTATTGTTGACATAATTGTGGATTCATGCAGTGATCCAGCCTTATTCATTTCAATTTATTTTGTCTAACTGGTTGTCATTGCAAAATGCACTGTAACAGATAATGTGAATAGATTATATAATATAAAAACAATCTTAAACAAGGTGGAAAAGAATGGAAATATAAAAATAAAAAAAGTAGTATAAGATTACTTTGCAGTTATATTACAATAAGTTATAGGTTACATCGTAATATCTGATTTACACTGCCACCCCAATCTGATTTTTTTTTTCACCATGTGTGAAAAATCTTTAGTTGTCCAAACAGAGATTTAGTTTCTGTCGAGATGAGCATCTGAAATGTCACAGCCCATCCAGCAGTCGTACAGTTAGAGGTGATTGGTTCTGCACAGTTCAAGAGACCTGCAGCACATGTTACCTTTTGAAAGGGAATTTTATGTGGACATTTTGAGCCGATGGTGGCAGTAAATCAGTCACAGCAGTTTGACCTGCTGAAGAACGAAAGCGTTTCCACTGTGGGCAAGTGCAATGCTGTGATACGTGAAAATGTCCCCTATCACAGGACTGTAGTGTTTTGGTGGTGTGAGTGATTGGTCAGATTTAAAAAAAATAAACTGATATGATGAGTAACGTGAGCTGCTACTTGGAACAGTTTGGGCTAATCATTCTGTCAATGCTGCAGAATTTTTACGTTTGAAAGGGCCTTAAGATGTTCGATACACACAGAGCCGGGTGTGAGTGCCATACAGTGGTGAAAAGGAGCTTTAAGTTTCAGGAGGAAATGCAGAGGGTGCTGGACTGACGATTGTAGGACTAACCTTCAATGCTGCTTAAAAACTTGGCCAGTTCCTTTTGACTGTGATCTTTGACAGAGGTTTTTTTGACGAGGATCACTGGGGACACCTCAGAGTAATGAAAAGAAATGTCTATCGAGGAGATAGCACTACTGGTGTCCCTGATTTCATTTCTTCCTTTTCCACCATGTTGAATAAATGTTTTATCATTATTTTCTAATAGCAATATTTAAAAAACTTAAGTGTAAATAGTGTACATAAAAAAAAAAGCTATGTTTCAAATATTTCTCTGGGCATATAGATGTGTCTGTGGTTGTCTCTTGGTTAATTGATGTCAGCACCCATAATGCATTAGGTTCTGTGTAACCCCACCACCACTTTTCTGCATCTCTTGTTTCTACATGTGGGTTTCTTGTACAAAGAAGTGTTACTGTGGACGAATAACTCCAAATGGTGCCGCATGAAATCTGCATTTGTCCATCACCAGTCTTTATTAATGCAATACCAGTTCCTCCATTTCAACAAGGTCATTGTACGTGTTATTGTGTAATTGTGCAGTGAGAGGAGACGTTTTGCCTTCACATGAAACTCCACTCTCTGTTCAAGAGATCATTGTCAATGCATTTGGCATGTGTCCATTGATATTCCCATTCCATGCATCTAAATATAGGTGTTTGACATTCTCCTGTGTTGGACTTGCAAGAAAAAGAAAAACACCTTAAATTTCCTTCATCAAAACAATCCATGGCTTCACGTCATGCATACACCCACACACACACACACGTTGGTATGTTGTGTTTGAACATCACATTTTACAGAATGTTTCGATGTGTTGACTCACAGTTTGGGCTTGAGTCTCACATTTGATTTGGTTCAGGAAAAAGGAAGCAACCCTGTTATTTGCAGTTAGTTTAGAGCAATGTTTCAACATTGTGTTTCTGTTGACAACGCTTTTGTTCTTTTGCCTTATTTATGTCCTCCTGTATTGGAGGATTTACTCTAAGTTTATTTTTTTCTACAACTCTTTTTTTGCTGTATTCCTTTCACTGCGGTAGACACAGAATATGCAAACATTTCATGTAAATTTCCCATCCAAAGATTTTGAAAATAAATATATGAAAAAATCAATATAATGTAATACCTGTTTTACTTGGTAATAAAGAAGAGGAAATGTGAGACATGTATCTCCCTCTCATTTGTTCAAAGACTCATTATACATGTCATAGTCATTATACAGGAAATTCTATAAAGTAAAAGTTGCCTTTAATCCATCAATCCCTTAATCGATTAATACTTTAACCCCTTTCAAAAGTCGCTTTATTTACATTAATATTGACTTTGATGGCGGTAATATCAGAGACACCTTGACGGTCTTTGGTATGTCATAAAGGAAAACAGCTAACGAAGAAGAGGAAGAAGACATAGTAGGTGGACATATAGTCGGATCAGAGACTTTATATTTGCTGCGTTATTTCAGGTAAGAATTGGTACAGCTTTCTCAGGAAGGTACATGGTGGAAAATGGTACTCCTCAGGGCAGTGTCATAAGTCCAATATTGTTTTCCATTATGACAATTCATGTTGTATAAAATGGTTAGTTAGATAGGGTTTCACGTTCTCAGTGTAAAAAACATGTTGTTCAGATGAGACTCAATGATTTTGAAGTTGATCTGAGGAAACCTGTAGGAGGAGTTCGCTAAAATACACAACGTGTAAAATGGGCAAAATGGGCACTAAATGCCAAACGGCAGACTTCTTGTTGGGTTAATCAAGTTGGTGGCACAAACTTTATTTTCCGTCCGGTCATGCCACACATATGTTCCAAATTTTGTGAAGATCGGTTAAACCTGATGGAACTGCTGTCATTAATGCTATTCATTCGCCTGTCTAGCAGTAGGCTCGTCGCTCTGTCAGTTCTCGGGCCCTAATTTAAAATGCTGAGTACGTACATTATACACACATTTCACTGTAGTGGTTTCTATCGAAATGTTATAAAGTAAAGTAAGGAAAAGTGCAGTGTGCAAACAAGTAGAAAACCCCTTTGTACATAAATATAAGGAAATATTGGGCTGTGCAGATTACATCATGTGTACTACTGTATGTTTTAATATTAACTGAGCTACCGTACATGATTTGAGCCTGTTTATTATCCTGGGAAGAACAGCTACATGTCTAAGCTGCAGAAAGACAAACCTCAGAAACGAGAGAAGAAGACGGTGAAGGTTCCAACAGAGGCGAGTCATGGAGTCAGAGGCAAGGAAACCACTGGCAGGACTAAGGAGTGAGTAAACTCTGCAAATCACACTGGAAATAATCATTTTATATCTTCCTTCTTCAGTAAATAAACCTAGTCTGTGATTGATATCGAGCATGTAAGTTTTAAACAGCCTTTTTTCTATTATCACTTCTATGTAAGTCACTCAACCAGATGATGTAAACACTTCATCCTTCCGTCCCTTTATTCACCCTGATCCTGTCTTTCAGAGTCGTGGATATTGAGTCACCCAGCGGTGAAGTAGGACACCATGACGACGCTCGTACGGTGGGGAAAATGGAGAACACCTACCAGACGGGTGACATAACGTTCACCGCCTCACCACCACTAACTAAAAACAGAAATACGATAGTGACTGTTTCTTGGAGATTTGTGCTCAATCTATTGAAGCTTTTCATTCGTTCCTTCTCTTTCTTCATATTTTCACTAACCTAAGCTATCACAGCAGAAGTCAAAGTTGTTTGTCATTGTGTTGTTTGTTTTCTGCACCACAGGCCCTTACAAACGCTTCCCTGTCGGTGCTGTCACAGACATACTGAAGGACGTACTCACCAATTACCTCCAAGAAGAGAGATATGAAGTGGAGTGGTCCCAAAAAATGACCAAAACAATATGTGAGGTAAATCAAAATGAAAAAGCTTGTTCATGCGGCTCCTTTTGGAGACCTGTGAATTGTTCTACTTTATCAAGTCTCATTCTTCTCTTTGGCTCTCTCAGGTGACACGAGCCCGTGTGAAGGATCTCATGATTCCCAGATATAAGGTGGTCGTTCTGGTCCACATCGGCCAGCTCACTGGCCAGAGCATGCAAATCAGCAGCCGCTGTCTGTGGGATAAATCCAACGACACATTCGCCACCTACTCTTTCAAGAACAGCTCTCTGTTTGGAATGGCAACTGTCTTTGGTGTTTACTTTGAATGAATCCCTGAATCCCCTGAATTGTCATTATTCAGACAATGTTTCAAACTTAATTTCAATTGATGAGTGTGATGGCTGGAATGTGAGCTCTTGTGGATGTTCCCCTCTAGCAGAGCATAGAGAGGTCAGTCCGTAGACAGCCTAGTTGACAGCACACTGTATGAATAGATATCAAGGTTTGTCTAGCAGAAGTCGAGGCTTTTATTTTGTAGGTCGGTTCAATTTGGTGGTTTTAACACCAAAGGTCTAAAGGCAGAAGCTGTGTACTGACCGTCCGGCAAAGTGTTGTCTCCTCCCATCAGTCTTCTCCACCTGGATCCTCCACACGTGTACACCACCGCTCGCAGGAAGGCTCGACCACACAGCCTCAGTGTGTTCGCATCATCCTGTGTCTGTGCCTGCGCTGCACAGGACACAGACAGCAGCATCGCCAGCATGAGTAAGGAACTCATGGAGCTAAAAGAAGATACTGAACCAAGATCTTATTTGCAATTAGTTTAGCCATGCTTCAGCGTTTTTCTGTTGACAACTTTTTGTTCTTTTGCCTTATTTATGAGAATTATATAAGTCCTACGGTATTGGAGGATTTACTTTAAATCAATTTTTTTCGACAACTCTTTTTGCTGTATTCCTGTCTCTGCGGTAGACACAGAATATGCTAACATTTCATGTGAATTTCCCATCCAAAGATTTTGAAAATACGTAAATGAAAAATCAATATAATGTAATACCTGTTTAACTCGTTAATAAAGAAGAGGAAATGTGAGACATGTATCTTCCTCTCATTTGTTCAAAGACGTAAAGGTAGACTCATTATACATGCCATATTTATTATACAGGAATGTCTATAAAGTAGAAGTCCTCCAGAATACTTCAAGAATATAAATACTTCACTTCACTACTGTGTGTTGTGATTATATATAAATATATCCCGGTTAAGGGTACGACTCTCTGAACTTTATAAATAGATGGAATCATGACTGATGTATTGGTAAAATAACATGTAATGGAATAACTGAGTATGTGTCGGTCACACCAGGAAAACAGTGATATGATGTCAAAGCTCTAGGAAAAAACACAGCAGAGTTAGTTGAGTAAAACTGTGTACATTTTTTATTTTTAATTGAGCTCAATAATAGAGCTGAAAATAATAATACTTCAAATAGTTGACTGAAAAAAATGCATCTATGTGCATAATCAATTGATTGTTTAATAAGACAGAAAGCAGTCAGTAGCTCTGGTCTACCGGGTGGGCAGTCTCTCCTAAAGGAGACATGGCGGTGGTGTTGACTTTAGCACACATGTAGATATTAAAATTAAAGACCTGACATTCTAATCCACATTTTAACTGTGCACCAGTTTACTCATTATCTCTCGCGAGACTTCCACCGTCCTCCCACTGCCTACTGGTTCCTGGTTGTCACGGCAACACCAAGCTCTCCGTGGCCACTCGGTCCATGCTACTTGTTCGGTTCTGTTCGGATCCAGAGGCTCTGACGTCGGTAAAAACCTATAACATTTTCCTCCACGTCATTTCTCTCTCGCACATTTGGACGCAGCGATACGTCCTGTAAATGCATGCTTTTATATACGGGTTAGAGTTAGCACGTAGAATTAGCAACTACAAACTAACATGCAAAGTTAATGCTACATGTTTTCATTTTAAAAGCAGAAGTTAATAACAACAACAATATGTGTTTGATAAGAGATAAGTGCTACAGGTGGTGGAGTTAAGATGAGATAAGATAAAAGTTTATTGATCCACACACCGGGGAAATTCAGTTGTTCCAGCAGCAGGCAGGTCAGACTGAGGTAGACAAGGGAAGGAAATAAAATAATAAATGCTGAGTATGTAGATTATATACACCTTTCACTGTAGTGGTTTGTATATAAATTATATAAAGTTAAGTAAGGTAAAGTGCAGCGCAGTGCAAAAAGCAAATAGTAAAAAAGTTTGTTCATAAATATTAGGACATGTTGTGATGTACAGATAACATCTGTGTGCAGATTGTATGTTTTAATATTAACTGAGCTATCGTCCTTGTATTGAAGCCTGGTTATTATCCTGTAAAGAACAGCGTAAGGAACGGGAGGCTGTCATGTCTGAGCTGCTGAAAGACAAACCTCAGAAACGAGAGAAGAAGACGGTGAAGGTTCCAACAGAGGCAAGTCATGGAGTCAGAGGCAAGGAAACCACTGGCAGGACTAAGGAGTGAGTAAACTGTGCTAATCTCACTGGAAAGAATCATTTTATATCTTCCTTCTTCACTAAATATAGTTAGTCTGTGACTGATATCAACCATGTAAGTTTTAAACAGCCTTATTTGTTATTATCACTTCGCTGTGTATGTCAACCAGAGGATGTAAACACCTCTTTCTTCTGTCACCTTCTTCCCCCTGAATCTGTCTTTCAGCTCCATGAGTATTGTGTCATCCATTGATGAATTAGGACACCATGAAGACACTCGGATGGTGGTGACAATGGAGAACACCTACCAGACGGGTGAGATCACGTTCACCTCTACACTGCGCCTCACCACCACCACTAACTAAAAACAAAACAGAAATACAATAGTGACTGTTTCTTGGAGATTTGTGCTCAATCTATAGAAGCTTTTCATTCGTTCCTTCTCTTTCTTCATATTTTCACTAACCTAAGCTATCACAGCAGAAGTCAAAGTTGTTTGTCATTGTGTTGTTTGTTTTCTGCACCACAGGCCCTTACAAACGCTTCCCTGTCGGTGCTGTCACAGACATACTGAAGGACGTACTCACCAATTACCTCCAAGAAGAGAGATATGAAGTGGAGTGGTCCCAAAAAATGACCAAAACAATATGTGAGGTAAATCAAAATGAAAAAGCTTGTTCATGCGGCTCCTTTTGGAGACCTGTGAATTGTTCTGCTTCATCAAGCCTCATTCTTCTCTTTGGCTCTCTCAGGTGACACGAGCCCGTGTGAAGGATCTCATGATTCCCAGATATAAGGTGGTCGTCCTGGTCCACATCGGCCAGCTCACTGGCCAGAGCATGCAAATCAGCAGCCGCTGTCTGTGGGATAAATCCAACGACACATTCGCCACCTACTCTTTCAAGAACAGCTCTCTGTTTGGAATGGCAACTGTCTATGGTGTTTACTTTGAATGAATCCTTGACATTTTGAGTATTCTTTATCTGTGTTGTGGATTATGTCTTGTGTATACTGACAAAACAAGATTCTTTTCAAAACCAGCGTTCAATGTTTTTTATTTTTGTCATATTTTGAAAATGAATTCACATTAGTCAGACAATGTTTTAAACTTAATTTCAATGGATGACTATGAGGGCTGGATGGTGACCTCTTGTGGATGTTCCCCTCTAGCAGAGCATAGAGAGGTCAGTCCGTCGACAGCCTAGTTGACAGCACACTGTTAAAAGTGCTTGGCTTTCGTCACGCCGATGACGTAACATTTCTGGAACATCTGTCGTCTTGATGCCTGTGAATAGATATTAAGGTTTGTTTAGCAGAAGTCAAGGCTTTTATTTTGTAGGTCGGTTCAATTTGGTGGTTTTAACACCAAAGTTCTAAAGGCAGACGCTGTGTACTGACCTTCAGGCAAAGTGTTGTCTCCTCCCATCAGTCTTCTCCACCTGGATCCTCCACACGTGTACACCACCGCTCGCAGGAAGGCTCGACCACACAGCCTCAGTGTGTTCGCATCATCCTGTGTCTGTGCCTGCGCTGCACAGGACACAGACAGCAGCATCGCCAGCAGGAGTAAGGAACTCATGGAGCTAAAAGAAGATACTGAACCAAAAAGCCAAACACACACTAACACTCTTTGTTGATTCTCAGGAAACATCTACCCGCATCAGTCCTTTTATATCAAGTCTCCTTATCCTCAGGAAAATCGGTTGCTTATCTTGTGGGACCATCAAAGGCTTTTAACAGACGGATGTCACTCAGGCTGTTTGGGATGTGTGTGGGAATCTGGGCCATTGAGAGGATCACTGATTAAATACTATTTTCATAAATGTTAAGGAGAGAAATGCACCTTTATGTCTGACCTGCAAGGTTTTTATTGCCCTGGATTTGGTAAAGTGTCTCCTAATGGATAGCTGGAGATATTCCATGTGTGACCAGCTGAGGTGATGGCTCTCTACATAGCAACATAGTGGTGTGTGTTGGTCACTATCATGAACATAAATCAGTGGTTCCGAGAAGAGACGTTTAAATTACCAGCGCATTTGTCAAATAAACTCTGTCATGGAAAAGAGTCAACCTTTAGAATGGTCATTACTGGCACATGTCTAAATACACACGTTGGGGCTGGTATCAGAAATCAAAAACTAGTTTTATCATGTTTATAGCTTAAACCTTTTGATATCCCCTCTGGTCTTTTCCACTGTATCTCTTAAAAGAGTAGATATATTAACGAATGAGATTGTGCTCCATGGTTTCTGGTGGCAGAAAACCCCAGTAGCCTTCCTTACATGTGTCATAGTGCTAAACCCTTTATCTCTCAGATTGTACAACTTTACAGAAACCCACCTTAATTTATGTAATCTCATCTTGGAAACCATCTTTTTGGGGATATACATTATTTTTATTGGATTCCCAAGGTTCTTTGATGCCCACAATCACAAAATATACCTGAAAGACAGCATATGTGCCTCTGTCCTTTTTTTTTTAACCTATTCTATTGTTATAATTAATATAAAGGAATTAGAGTATTTCTTTTAAAATGGAAACATTTAATTGGTTCACTATTTTACTTATTTCTTATGAATATAATCACATTTAGGAGCATATCAATACATTCAGTTCCCTTGATTAGGATATAATAAAAAATGCTTGGACTTAACGCTACTTTTTTAATAGTTATAGTCACGTCTGTTATTATAATAATAGTAATTATTATTGTGTCCTTAATTTAGCGATAATTAAAATTCTATAATGTTTTACATACTGTTTACCTTGTTAATCCTGTATGTTATGCAACGTGTGGTAGATGTTTACATTGTTTGTTTGTTTTTGATTATTATCAATATTATCATTATCGCTGGGGTCGTGACGTCAGGGCAGCTCCACGCGCTCCGGAGGCATCACGCGCTTGATACCGCAGGTGGGCGGGGCTCTACATCCGGGCACCGCTGCTGACCCCTGACGGGACCCTGCAGGATTGCAAACATGGCGGAGGTAAGAGAGTGAGATAAATATACGGGAAAAAAATGATTTAGCTCTGCCGGTCAGTTTATTCGGTCCAGTGTGCGCGTCGTGTGCGAGTCGCCGCTTTACTTCGGGGGCTTAGGAAACAAACGCTTGCGTGGCTGGATAATTCACATTTCCAGACACTTACATGTTTAGTAAACTTCGGGTTAAGCTAACGTTAGCCGTGCTAGCTCCGACTGTAGGGAGCTGCGGCGCTAGCTGTGGTACTTCGCGGTTTTGTTGAAGAATACTTAACTACCCGCGTTTCCGTGTTTTAGCCGACGTGTGGCGATATTTCCACGGCTGCGGATACGCGTCGTGTTGCCCCGCGGGTCTTCACTGGCGAGCGGCGGATTCCCGAGCTCAACTTGTACGCGTTAGCCCCATGTAGAAAAAGAGTGTTAGCTTGCAACTTGTACTGCAAGTTAGCCCGCTGAGTGCGTTCAGGTGGTGCGCACCGGGCTGTGGCGCTAAGCTAAGTGCGGCTGAATACGGGCGGTAAACGCCACAGTTCCTGTTGTATTCACCTCACCGAGCTGCAGCCTCCACGATCCCGCAGGAAGTGGTGACACTCTTTGTTTCTCTTCTGGTAGAACAGGGCGCGCTTTCTCTCTAACTCCCACCAGTGACAAAGTAACTTCAGTGTGTGTTGTGGCTACACGCAGCGACTACGAACGCTTTCTGGTTGTAGATCTCGGGCGGTATTTGCCTCTGAATCTGTTTTGTGACTTAACTCATGCTCCTCTTCTCCGTTTTCCAGCCCTCCCTCGGGAACTCGAGCCCAGGTACATACATCTGCAGCCTTTCTCTTTTTCCTCTGGGTGCACGGGTTTTCTAAAGACTTGTATCAAAAACATATTTAATTGAATGCATAAAGTTAATGTTGTTGACTTAATGTTTAGCATATGTAAATATCGATGACGTTTATGTTTATATTACATATTTTAGTTTTGAGTTATGGTTGGAAACAACAGTAAAACACTTAATAATGATTATTAAAAACACTAAATGTCGAATTTTTTTACAATCTGAGATCTTGCCTTAGTGTTTATACCATATATCAGTTACTTTCATATCCTTGGCTGTATTAAGCAATTATGAATAATGCTGTAATAGTGTAATTCAGTGTTTATGACTGTTTAATACATTTTTTTTTATTGGTGAGCATGCTTTTATCATTTGTAATCAATTTCCTGTATTTGTAAAAGCATACATCCCCATCTGACTCGTATAACCCCCAAGAGTTTTAGTTGAATTATGATAAATGGTTCGTTCTCATGATTTACCTCAATATTATAAATTTATAATTACATTTACAATATTGACGGCTGTGGCTGAGGGGTAGAGCAGTCGTCCTCCAACCAAAAGGTTTGCAGTTCGATCCCAGATTTCTCCCGATGCATGCCGAAGTGTCCTTGGGCAAGATGCTGTAACCTAAATCCCCCCCCAATAGTAAAAAAGTGCTGCTAATAGATGCAATGTGTGGATGAAAGGTTGTAGATTAAAGAACTTTGGTTGGTCATCAAGACTCGAAAAGCGCTATATATATATATATTACATTACATTACATGTCATTTGGCTGACGTTTTTGTCCAAAGCGACTTACAATTATTACACTCAACATTTCTGAGGGGCCTGTTAGGTTAGATTTAGTTATATACAAACAATTTACAATTTACCATTTACTTATTACTCACCCCAGCACCTGAATATATCTTTAATCTACTTGTACTTTATATTTAAACAAAATGTACTGATTGAGCCTTTTTTGGATTTTTTTCACAATTTCCTTAGGTAAAAGTTTTGTTACAATTTTATTCATATATCAGTATTTGATACTGAATTTACAATATCTCTTATTTTTGTTGTTACTTCTCCAGGAGGTTCAGCAGGTTCCGATGACCGGGATTTCGACCCAGCAGCAGACATGCTTGTCCATGACTTTGATGATGAGCGCACCCTGGAGGAAGAGGAAAGGTTGGAGGCTTCAGATGAGACCAATGCAAACGAGATTGAAGATCTTGCACGGGTAAGTTTCAGGCTGTCCGCACGTAGTTTATTTTGTCACCTCCGTTAATAAAATATACTGTTATGAAGTAATCTTCCTCAGTGAGTGGACTTCAACGAGAAGTTTTTGCTTCTCTTTTGTAACAGGAGAGAGAAATGCCCATTCATGAGCTGCTGAGTCTGTATGGCTATGGGGGTGGATCAACAGCAGATGAGGATGAAGAGGAGGAAGAGGAACCTGAGGAAGAAGAGGATGACGAGGAGGAGGATGAGGAAGAAGACCTTGACAATGACGAAAGCAGCAGAAGCACTGGCGAATTGAAAAGAAATGAGGTATGTGGGTATATCTTGAGTTCCTTGGTAGTTAAATGATTTCCAGAAAACTAATGTTTTGTGTCAGTTCAACAGCATCTGTAACATTTGTGACGTTTTGTGTGTGTGTTTTCAGGGTGAGGGTGTTAGGAACTCTATAGGACAGGGCAATGATGCCCAGACAACCTCTGAGGTTCGCACACGCTCAGTCAGGTCCCTTGGCACAGCAGAACTTATGTATTTTGAAAGTACGTGCCATCTCATCTTCTTTACATTTTATGTAGAAGAGTCATGTGTTATCTGTATAAGAAAACATCTCAGACTCTGACTCTCTAGTGAGATTTATCTGACTAAAATGTCATTTTTGGTCTCAGGCAATAATGATGCAGAGGAGGGGTCAGATGAAGATGAGGACTATGTTCCATCAGAAGACTGGAAGAAGGTTTGTTTGAACCTAATTCATCAGGGTTAAAGACTGTGTACATATGCAGTGCCAGTTTTATATACAAGATTTAAACTGAATTTCTCAAATAAAATTAATTTTTCCAAAGGAAACAATCAGAAATATTTTCAATCGAGGAATATATTCACCAAAGTTCAAATGTGTAGTGAAAATGTGTGTTTGCAGAAAATCAAGTTTTCACAGTGTAAAGAAAAAACATGGTTGAATTTGGGCCTGTCTGTTTTGTAGGATGCAAACAGGTTTTATATTTTGTATAAATAAGAAGTAAAAAGTAATTGTCAGTCCACATTTAGTTTAAACTGTGTTTTTTCCCCAACAGGAGATTATGGTTGGCTCCATGTATCAGGCAGAGACCCCTGCTGGCTTGTGTAAATATAATGACAACGAAAAAGGTGAGATGGCTGCTATGTTTCCTCGCTGTCGACATCTGCACATTCAAGTAATATCACTCTGCGAGTTACACAAGGGATACACAGAGTAAACGTGATATAAAGTTGATATGATTGATGTGAAATTGACATCTCATTAACTGCTGTCTGAATTTGTCATCTGTAGTTTATGAAAACGATGACCAGTTATTGTGGAACCCCGAGTGTCTTCCTGAAGGCAAAGTAGTGGAGTTCTTAACAGAGGCATCAAGGCGAACTGGAGATGAGAAGGGAGTCGATGCGATCCCAGAGGGATCTCATATCAAAGATAATGAACAGGTGAGATCAAAACATCTGTAACATGTATTAATGGAAATGGCTGATCATTGTCTACATTTTTCTTATTGTCAAGAAATCCCTTGAAAAGTCCAAAACAAACAATTATTTGTGTAGTCTGTTTAGCAAAAGCCTGATATAGCGTAAACAAAAAAATTAAGAAGACATTCGCACTTTTGTGTTGTCAGTCTCCACATAAAGTTTTGATACTCACAGAATATCAGATCATATATGCTTTAAAAATAATCCTAATGTATTATGTTTATAGTTTTGCATGTTGCTAATGTAAACATGTTTGTTTCTGTTTCCATGTAGGCATTGTATGAACTGGTGAAATGTGACTTTGACACAGAAGAAGCTTTAAGAAGACTTAAGTTTAATGTAAAAGCAGCCAGAGGTAAGCAGACTCTCACTAATACCTGCTGCACACTGGAGGATTTTCACATCTTAACTGATTTTCAAAACATGGCAGACCACACACACCCAAAACAACAGATGTGATTGATTTTTAATCTTTTAATCGTGCAAGCCCAAATTTTAGACAATCCAGTCGAGACGCAGGACCACACACTCTGTGTTTCAACAAACAATTTCTGAGAAGTGATTCCAGAGACTTAAGAACTCAAAGTCACTCGCATGATAAAACTTGGCTTCATAATAAAAACAAATTAACATTAAATATTAAACAAATACTCATACCGTTGCCACAATTCCACAAGTTAGTCCTCTTTTTCCTCTGTCCAATTTTTTTTATTTATGCGTAGGCAGCCATGTTTCGGTTCTAAACATGAGTATGCGACATCCGGTTAGTGACGTTTCCCGGTACGTGTCCTGTGTTTTAGTCTGGGTAGGCAGAAGCAGAGATGATTGGAAAATTATGACACACACACTCTCGACCACTTGCTAACAGCGTTTCAAACTAAAATGTAATGGTATGGATGCAGCCTCCAATCAGTAATGCCCTAGCAATCGTCGAAAGGCCTGAATCTGACCCAAAATCTACCCTATTATCCTCCATTGTGCAGCAGACATGGCCGTGGAAGTTTAATCTTCATTTTCACCTCAGTTTTCTCTGATGTATTTCAACCGATCTTATTGTCTCTTTGTAGATACTGTGATATTTATCTTTTTGAAAGAGATTGTAATAAAGATGCAACATAAACATTCTTCATCTTTTTAACAGAGGAGTTGTCAGTCTGGACTGAAGAGGAATGTAGAAACTTTGAACAAGGACTAAAAGCTTATGGGAAAGACTTTCATTTAATACAGGCCAATAAGGTAAGAGAAGTGTGAAAATCTGCTTGTTCAGATCATTGTGTCCTCATATTGATATTAAAAATAATTTGTTGACAATAAAATTGATTTTTAAATGATTGTTGATGTGTTGCTGACATGTGTTTGTTGAATGCTCAGGGTTGAAATCTGCTCAATTTCAACCTTGCAGCATTTTGAGACAAATCAAATTTCTTTAGTGTTGGTGTCTGATTTTTGTCCCAGAGAGAAATTTGATTTGTCTCTTCTTTTACATTGTGCTGAATCTGTGTCTTCAGACGATGGTAATAATGTTCGTTTCGTGTCTGCTGAATTAAATCTTTCAGGTGAGAACTAGGTCTGTAGGAGAATGTGTGGCCTTTTATTACATGTGGAAGAAGTCTGAGCGTTATGATTTCTTTGCACAGCAAACCAGACTTGGGAAAAGGAAATACAACCTTCACCCTGGTGTGACGTGAGTTTAATTTTTTTATATGTACAGTTGTGAAAGAAATTGATATGTAGACATTGTGAATTATTCATTATTTGTCTTTTTTCAAGCTAATTAACTTACATGATGTAAAATATGTAGTGTAATTAATTGAAGAAATCATAACCATGTCTTAGGTTTGGTGTTTTTGGTTAGGTTTTTTGTTAAAAAAAGTCTTGCTGCGATTTTCAGATTTTAACTAAGTGAAAAATGAGTTCATTTAAAGGGAGTGGGTAGATTTATGTTCAGAGCACACATGCATGTCTGCCCTGATCTGTGCTGCTGCCCTGTTTGCTACTTTCCGACCGCTGTCTCAGCCACAGTGATGTTAATTAAATTCATTTAAACCGTTATCAGTTCTTATTCTGTGGAAATGGTCCAGTCATATATCATTTACAATATTTATATATAGTTCATGAAGTATTTGATCCCAACGAGGACCCACCTGCACTCACTGTATCACCCTGTCAAGAGTTGAGATTATGTGTAACAGGCTGTGTCCTGCCGTTTGTCCTCAGAGACTACATGGACAGATTACTGGATGAGACGGAGAGCGCAGCATCCAGCAGGGCGGCATCGCCTCCTCCCACCACCTCCAGTAGCAGTGCCAGCCACTCGGAGAAGGAGGACAGCAGCAGTCAGAATGGTGAGCTGATGACTAGCCCTTACACACCAATAGGTATTTAACACACAAACAGGAATTTAAGATGTTTTTTAATTCAGATGTATTTGCAAGGCAAGTTCATTTGTTTTGGCCCTTTCAGCAACAAGGCAATCCAAAGTGCCTTACATAAAACATAAAACACATCATGACAAATTGTTAGAGCAACGTAAGACAAAACGCAATTCAGTGCAAGAAATGATCTGTTCAAGTCCAAGAGGATCGACAGATTGACGCTCCTCTCACTATCCCACTGTCTAAGTGCCCCTGAGCAAGACCTTATCTTAAATGTATCCTACCTGGTGGCAGGTGTAAAGGTAATTGTTTTTATTTTATAGAAGCTGTATTTCATATTATGTGATGGAGTCGATCACCTAAAAGACGATATCCCTTCCTACCACTAATGGTCAAAACAAAACATCAGTTCATAGGGTTTTATCAACACATCCATCACAGTAGAAATGGACATTTCATTTTTCGAGCTGGAGAATTGAAGAATTCAATATAATAAAATGTAATTTATATCTCTTTCTGTAAAAATGTATTTCTAGTTTTAGTTTTTAGTATGATCTCTTTATTTCTTATTTATCTCCGATCACTCAATATTTATCTTTCTTTGACAGGTATCGCAACTCACAATTCAAACCACCCTGTGGATGGCGCTCTGTTGCCTCCAGTACTTCCAGTCAAACCTGAGTCGACTCAGTCCAACGGCCCCTCCATTCCAACAGTGGATTCTCCTCCCGTCTCAGACAACAACTCCAACGGTTGCAGCCAACCCTCTGCGCCCAACCACGACAGAAATGGTTCTCTAGAGCCGCCGCTCGACCACAGAGACGCAGTGGCACTCGACCGGCCGGCCAAGAGATGCAGGACGGAGGCAGAGCCTTTGGGCCAAAGTGAGGTTGAACCATCCAGAACGCAGGAGAACTGAAGGTTGTCAAGCTTGGTGGTGCTCGCTGATAGACGGTAACTTGGGGTAAAATGTCCCGACCTTTTTGGCCTGGGAGCTCGGCATCTCCTGAGAGCAAAGACTCACGAAAACAAGGTCAAAGGTCACTGCAAATGACACAGTGAAGAACACAGCCTACCAAACTGCAGCTGGTCCTCCGGGAGGGGCAGTGACGGACCTGTCCCCCCCGAACCTATTCATGTACTGACTGCCTGCAAAGCTCATCCCAAAGTACCACCGCTTCAACGTGTCTACGAAACATCTTCTCTCACCGTCTTTATTCCCTTTTCGGAGACTGACAAAATTTTGCCAAGAATTTTCTTTTTTTTTCTATTTGTACTCAAAGAAAAGAAATCACCTGATTATTTTTTTACACAGAGATATTTATATTTTTTAACAAAAACATCTTTAATGATAAGTTACTGTTCAAGCCATTTGAACATTTGATGACACAGGGGACACACTGACCGATGCTCAAGTTGTCTTAAAAAGGCAGAAAGACAACAGGTAGGCTGGTGCTGCCACTGACTCGCTTTAGTAGCACTTTGATTGTATGTTTCTCATTGTTGATTGACTGATCGATCAGGGTGGTGATGTAAAAACCCAGCAGAATGACTTTTTCACTCCTTCACTCGCTGAACCGGCTCTGGCCTCGTGTCATGGCTGTTTGTTTCTGATAAATAAACCGAAGGGTTCGTTTCCCCCCCGCCCCTCCTGCAGGTTTGTTTGTGTAAAGCAGCTGACATCAGTGATGTCTTGTATTATAAACTCATCGTGTAGAAGATCGCTGTATTTTTGGATTTTCATAGTCAGTGCTTTGCTCAACACTTTGTTTTTACTAGACAGAATGTCCATGGTTTTTAATGTAAAGTTTGTATAGATTTCTTACCTGGAGCAGTTGGTACATTTTTATAACTATGTTTATCTCTGTATTTTCTGGTCTTCCTCGTAGGCTTCGCTTTTTTGTTGAGAAACCTTTTTGCCTCTTGCTCTGAGATGGATGTAATTAAAGTAGCCATTCCTCGTCCCCTCTCTGTCCGGCCGCACGTCTCATTCCTGTGTGACCCTGCTCAGTCTCAGATGTTTGTTGCAGAGCTTCATATTTTGTGCGTACAAAGTACTCCACATTGTGGTTGAGCTTCGGTTTTAAAAAGCAAAGGCTAATGCTTAGTTTCAGCCAGTATTTCCTGTCCCTCCACAGGGAGCGTCTTCAGAGCAGTGGACCTCCAGCAGACCAGGCTAATTTGTTTTGGTACAGTAGCTTTTCAACCTAATGCTTCGTTGTTTTACTTTGTACTCCAGCTTACATTCACAAATTAAGATGAGTTTGTCTCAATAATGTTGATCCATGTAGTCTCTTTTCTCCTTTTTTATTTACTGATGGCTTTTTTTCTCTGTAAATGACAACATGAATAAAAATGAAGTGTATTCCAAGACTTTGCTATGAATGGAATAAACGACTATATTTAATAAATGTATTAATGAAGTTGAGAAGTCGTGTTGTGAGTTTTCATACTGCAAAATTTCAACCACTCAAAACTGCAGTACAGTTTTGTAGATACAGTGTATCTGTGCAGCACTTTCTCTATATCACACAGCACAGCCATCAGGGGCAAGTTGGGGTTCAGTGTCTTGCCCAAGGGCACTTTAGCAGGCGGAACTGAGGAGACTGGAATCGAGTGACCCACCCTCTTGTTAGTGGATGACCCGCTCTACCTCCTGAGCCATAACCACCCAAAGTAACACTTTTCAATTTAAAAGACATGTAAGCATTAGAGTAGTGGTTTAAAATATTCCTTAGATATACCATATGTGAATTGAAAGAGGTACAAACTATTTAAATACATACTTACATTTTTATTAATTTCTCAAATATAAAAAAGTCATTGTGAAATATAATTGTACACAAGTTAAGGCTGTCATAATCATACATAAAAGCTGATCATAGTGTCTCAAAAAATTACTTAATGATTGTAAAATAGCAACAAAAAATGCACAAGCTAACAAAGTACAGGAGATATTTGTAAAACAAGGAATGATTTAAAAATAGATATGTATACTGTAGGTATATACATGTATCTCTGTACATTGCTCTGAGATGAAATGTGCTCTGGACGTACTTCAGCGTCGGGACTCTGTGTTTATGCCTTTTCTGTTCAAATTGGATGCAAAAGAGTTTTAGTCAGGAAACAGAAAAAACCCAGATTGGACAGGTACAGTGAATTTTACCATCGACATTATTCAACCAGTTCTTACTCGCTCGCTCCTGTGTGAAGGTGATGACGGAGTACACCAGGCTCCCGGCGATGCTGTGAGAAACAAAGATGACACAATCTGTTCTCAGACAGAAAAATATCAGCTCCTCAAACAGAATCAGTCAAATGCTCTGAGTCTTACCTGATGTTCAGACCTATAAAGTTTGTCCAAGTGAAAATGTAATCTCCACCGAACACCATTCCAATGTAGGTCACAACAACATTCTGCAGCAATCAGACAGGGACAGAGAGAGAGAGAGAGAGAGAGAGAGTCAATTCACACATCTGCATTCATGACTTAGCCAATAGAGAGCAGCACCGGCTTGAAATGACCCACCTTGATGCAGCCCACGATGGAGGTAGTGAGCGCTGAGTTGTGCTGCGTGCACAGCATGATGGAGTACATCAAAATGAAGCTGCATGACAGATGGGAGATGAATTACACCAGGGCAGCGATGAGGGTTTATATTATACATCTGTATATAAACATGGACGACGTTTCTCCACTTCCTCCCACTATCCAGGGATGAACGCTAACACCTTGCGCATTTAGCTACGAGGTTCCATGGATACATGCGGTCAACCAATCATGAGCCAGTCTCAGCTGTCCATCAGGATGTATCATCCTGGTTTTATACCATCGACAATGAATGAAAACCAAACTTTTCTGATAAAGTAAAACTTGGAAAATCATCGGTGATTAGAACCACCTACATAGACAGACAACTTAAGTGGACGTGCCCTTTGATTTTTAGTTTGCACCACGTCCCATCCACTAACACGGAGGAGACAGGATTTATGATCTGTGTGAGGCAGTGAGCTGTGATGCTGTCCATCTTTATAGACCAGTCGATGATGTCCATGAACAAATAATGGCAGTAGAAGTTACCCCATGACACAGGAGAGCACAAACTGCACGACAAACAGCAGCTCGGACCATCCGTCATACTCCAGCCCCTGTACGCAAACACACACACACATGACAGAGACCCTCAGGACTGACTCAAGTTGTCAGGAAAGATATTATACATAAACTCATGTTAGTAAAACCACATCTTACCATTTGTAAGTCCCCGGAGTAGTAGGCATACGCCGTAGTGGGGAAAATCATGATCAGGGCATTGTAATACAGAAGCCCAAATTTGCCCAGCTCCTGTGGGAACAGCAGAACACAGCTCTTCAGGAAACGGTGAAAGAACGAGAGGCGCCGCAGGTTGAGAGTAAACTGCTCTGCTCACCTGAGAGTCAAGTTTCTGCTTCACATACGCCCCGCTGGCCGCCGTCAGGACGTTGTTCAGCATGATGAAGACGTACCCTTCGAGGTCAAACGCTATGTCCGAGCTGTAAAACCCCAGAGTGAGACACGCGGCCTGGGTTTGAATATCAGCACACGGGTTCAGGGTGTGTGGGGCGCTTACCTGGCAGCGATGAAAGCACCGAAGATCATGGTGAACACCGTCATTTTCACAGACACAGAGAAAGTCTTCCTGTGAGGAGAGGAAATATCGAAAGCATTAATTTGCACGTGTAAAAACATTTTGGTTAAATTGTAAAAAAAAAAAAAAGAAGGAAACAGGGAGTTGAACCTACTTCAGCAGGAATCCCTCGAACACCATGGTGAGAAAAATACTGAACCTCCTCAGGACTGTAAACATAGGTAAACTAGGAGATAAAGAAATGATTCAGAGTCAAATATGTTTAAATATATTTCATGAAAATAACATTAGATAATAACGGAGGACAAGCTCTCACTTGAGTCGCTGTGTCCCAAAGAGTCCTGATATCTGATTCCCCACATACAGCAGAGGCAGTGGGAACATCTGGAACAGAACAAAGCACAGGAAATGTTTGATTAGATTATTACAACGGAGTATTAGGGCAATTTAAGGGGCAGAAAAAACTGGAGTTTGAGGAATAAGTTATAATTTTAAATCAACAGTACAAATATTACAAGAAGAAATAGTTATTTTAGGCTACATTTAATATTAGAGAGGGAATATCAGAAGGTCCGTCTGTCGCTTGTGTTAAAAGAAGGAATGTCGAGCATCTTTTTAAATTATAATTTAGAATAGGTTTCACAAATAACAAAATACTTAATCTTTTGTCACATCAGCCTCAACAGATTGGGTGAGAAACTGTCTGTTCTAAAGAAAAGAATCACACAGAGTAGGAGGAGGAATGTTTGGCTGTGGTCGAGTGGGGGGTTATGGTCGGTGACATCTGAGGGATATTCACAGAGGTTTTTAAATTTCTCAAGAACCAAGGAGTTTATTCATCAACAGTTTGGATCCAGAAGCGGTTGAACTCAAACGAGCTCTCCCTTACTGCTTATATCCCCCCCAAAAATCTTTATTTATTATTTATTTGTAATTTTCCAATATTTAACATCAGCTCATAGAATTCACTGCGCACCTTGCCTGGTATACTCAGATCCAGATCTGGAAATGAGATGATGCCCAACATCTTCCCCGTCCTCAGAACTACGACTGTGGCCAGCATCTGCAGGGAGAGCAAGTGGAGCACATCAGTGTTTGTTCAAGAGCAGAGGGAAAAACGGTGACTCCACTTAAGACAAACCTACTTGGCCGATTCCGACACATGTTGACGATGGAAACCTGTAAAACACGTAGAGAGTGGTGAGAATGAAGAAAGGGACTGAAAACAAATATTTAACCAGAACAGTTTGAATAAATTCTGACAAGACCCAACAGTAAATAAATCATATATAAATATATTCAAACAGTCAAGCTGCACCAAATTTCACACACTAATAAATCCTTGTTGGAGGGAATTACTCCATTTCATTCATGCTTCTTAGCTGCATGTTAACGTCTGGTTTACTTCCTACAACCTGAGATTTAACACGTTACACAAGATTGGCCTTTTAACTTCATGATGTTTTTTCCCTAATTGTAAAAGATGAAATAGAAACGCGACACAAATGTAAACAACAAGGATTTCAAGTTCTGAACCAACACAAATGCAGTAAATGTAATAAATAACTGCAAAGTACTGTATAGTATTAACTGTGGAAGCTAGGATTTTCACTGACGTTCTTGTACTTTACTTTATTATAGACTCTACGTTATATTATATAACTCATGCGGATATGAACAATTTTATCTTGACCTTATTCTCCAGCAATACAGTAACGCATGAGGTTGCATTATAAGGTTTATTTTTGATGATGTGAAGTGAAAATATTAACTTGGTGAGATGTGTTGTTTCTTTCTGAAGTTACACCTTTTTACTTTGGGTACATTTTGATTCTCACGTTCACGTTGTAAGAACTCGAGACTTTCCCTTGCTGTTGAGCTGATGATTCACTGAAACAAATAACCAACCTCTCCCTAAATAAACATGGAGGTTGCTGCAGGGAGAGGTTGGTGCAGGTGGAGAAACCCAGTGACAGTCCTCACAGCTCCAACATTCACCGTGTCCTCTCCCTCAGCTCATCGTTACAGTGATACCAGTCATATAACAAAACACACATGTGGAGAGCGGGCTCCCTCTGACTTGAACTCTGAACTTTGTACCTGTAGCTGCTCAGGACGCTCTTGTTGACAATGACGATGAGGAACGAGCTGACTCCGTAGAACACAGCGGCCAGAAGCTTCAGCATGACCGAGGAGGAGCCGCCTTCACCGGAGCCCTCTCCCCGGGCCCTGGAGGACTGTCCCCCGGCCGATGCGTCTCTGTCTCTGGGCTCATGTCGATGTCTGCGGAGCTCAGCCATTAATACCTGAGAGGTTTCGACAGGAGACCTCGAGTCCTGCTGCGCATGCGCACAACAGCGTCTGACGCCTCGGCGATAGGAAGTTCCGTCGGCGAAAACGGAAGAGGAAGGAAGTTAACTATCTTGACTTTATGACGTAAATTAACTGGACGTAAACATTTAATAAACAGTCAATCTTATGTTATTATTCTGGGAATCAATTATATCCATAAAGTTAATGGAATAGCATTATCAATGCATAACTTTCTCAACTACTTTATTTCAATTAAAGGGAAAAACTAAAAGGTTAAAAAAAATCCATTGTTCCAGGTTCTTTTTTATTTCAATCAATCGCTCTCATGTTTTGTTAGTAGGTACGTTATCTATATGTTTTATTTATTTATGTTTTATTCTATAATACCATAATGTTACCTCCCTCATTGTGGAATTTTCTTCTTTGTTCTTATATATATATATATATATATATATATAACTTTCATATTGAGAGTTTTCGTTTGGCAGCGAAGGCCCCGAGGCTCTGGATCAACAGCATGAAGAGATCATGTCTTTACAGGACCTTCTTCAGCCTTCAATTTCCATTTCCCAATTTTTGTTTTCACACACCGAATGATTTTATCCTATTTTGCTGATCTTACTGTTTAAGTTTTTTGACAATGTAAGGCGCTATGTAATGTGGATTTTGATAAGCGCTTAATAAATTGAGTTTATTATCAGAGATTCGGCAACTGACCTTTCCTGTTCTCCTCCCTTTTTACCGTGTTAAATCAAATTGATTCATGTACACTTGACATTGAAGGATATTTAGTAAATGTGGGACAAACGTATTTCTTCGTATGTCACCCAGCTAACATGATCTATACTTTTCAAACCAGAGTTGAAACTAAAATCTCTATAAACAAAACTTCATAGCTACATACATTTTTTTTTTTACTAGCTACAGCTAGCTGCAAGTCTAATACACCAATCCTATAGTAAATCCAACCTTCAAGTTTATAATATTCCAGATTTGGTGAATCTTTGTTCTAGGTGATGAGTTAATGAGTTTTATTATCCAAACAATTATATA
Source organism: Pleuronectes platessa (assembly GCF_947347685.1). Taxonomy (NCBI): domain Eukaryota; kingdom Metazoa; phylum Chordata; class Actinopteri; order Pleuronectiformes; family Pleuronectidae; genus Pleuronectes; species Pleuronectes platessa. The sequence goes on along the minus strand of NC_070638.1, from coordinate 16,662,377 downwards.
CGATGGATATAACTGATGGTAGCTTCATAGTCCATTAAGGTGAGTCAACATCACAGATGAAGGTTTAATTCAGAGCTGCCTAAAAACTGTAACTGAGTGTAAATCCAACCTGTCTGCACTGCTTACGTCTCACTCAGGTCCATATGGGATCAACAGGGAATACTGCCGGCCTGAAACACACCAGCGCCTCAGTGTTTTGAAGCCAATGAAGAGTCATCAGCGTCTTTTACACCTTTTAAAGTCACAGTATGGATTTTAAAACACCCCCGACAGCCACTGGCAGAGTACATGTAACACCTCTAAAGCGATTTATTAGAACAGGGATGTTTGCAAGAGAAACTTTCGCGTCACGTGGCTCAAACAGTCGCACGAGAAAACTTTTGCAGCAACCTGTATCAGTGCATCACCAGCGAGTCACCGCAGCGCACAGCATGTCAAGCTTTGAACTCACTCCCCAATGCCTTCAGTACCCCCCCCCCCCCCCCAAATGTGGAATGTACTCACTTCATAAAAATAAACGCTCACTGGAAATGACTGACACAGGTGGCTACAAGCAACATCACCGTACAATACATTCTGTAGCTCGTGATTGCTCCACGATGACAGCGGACATTTCTTTCAGACAAATTATGCATTATGGTGCTGCTGCACTGATAAAATACCAACAAAATTAAATAAAAACAGCAATTATGGTTCACAGGAGGGAAAAGGAAAATAAAAACACAATCTTCAGGGGATTGTTGCTGATAAAAACCCAAGTGCTTTGAGATCTGAAAAGATATTACAGATACTGTAAGAGCTAGATATATCCACAGTCTATCGTTCTCGCATAGATTTCAACAATCACTTTTCAAAACACAGTATGAACTACTTCAGGCCAGAACGTGCAATCTACTGCTGGAGAATGGCAAGTTCTTAGCGGAGGAATACTTTTAATTTTAAGATTTTAATTTAACAGCTGTCAAATTCACACAGTCAGCCTCACACTCTTCAATACATTCACACACAAACACATTCTTAACAACAAAATACAATATTTGCTTAGTGGTCCTGAATATACAAGTAGTAGAGTCTGTATGACCTAAGAGGACCAGCCTAAAGATATACATTGGGCCCTGGGACACCCTGAAAACACAGGTAGCACATCTGGATCAGGGGATACAAAGCATTACTAACCACTGGTCCACCAAATAAAAGGCAAGCTATCAAAAAATAAATAAAAACAGGAAAAGGCATTTACTTCCACTGCACAACAAGCTGAAAAATACCAAGCTTTAGTAGGAAGTCTCTTTGCCTGGATACCCATCCTGACCTTGTGCCTCGCAAACGGGTGGGTAGTCAGGATCAGAGTAATTACACTTTAAATGCAAGTTAAGCCATACTTCAGATTTCTAGTACAAGTTTCCTATGTAGTGAAACGCTACCACATCAGTGTGCATTTACTGGAAAACAAGAACTCCAGCAGAAAGTCTTTTTCTAGGATGATCCGGTAATACTGAGCGGACGTCAGGAGGAGAGAAAAATAAAGCCCAAAAGCTTCAGGGGGATAAGATACACACACACACACACACTTCAACCTAATTGCAGAAATGAATAAATTCATAAATTCATAAATTCAAGCAGCACAAAAAGAATGATCACTGATGTATGCATAATCTCTGAAAAAAAGAAAAGTATGAAAACATCCCTGCTTTCATGTTTCCTAAATACAAAACTTCAGTGTTACAAGAGGTCCTTTTTCCGCTGTTTTTTGTCTTTTGTTCTCCTTTAAAACGGGTAAAATTGTTGTCCTCTGGTGGTGTGGATGGTATGGGATGACAGTCTTTTTTTTGTTTGTCATTAAAATCTTTTTTTTTTCTGTTTTCTTATATACTTGGAAGATGTGGTAAGCATGCAAGCCTCGTAGAGGAGGGACCCCCGGAAGGGCTGATGGGTGGGCTGGTGGTGGAGAATGGGTCCTAGGCCAGAGCTGGGAAGGCCTCAGGATCATCCACGTTGGGGACTGACACGCCGCTCGCCTGGAGGGAGACACAAGAACCAGGACAGGGTTAACTGGGCTTATACATCCGTAAAGCTGCCATGGTCAATCAATGGTTTCATTTTAACAATGGATCTTATTACAAAGTGTGTGTGAAGGTTGAACCCAAAAACAATTAACTGTCAACTCCATAGTTTCCCTGAACTCATCTGCCTGTAACTTCTAATAATTATACAATATTTGCATTACTTGTTACTTTGACATCTTAGTGATAACCCTTTAAAGCCCCTTTATTGTAGCTAGTGTCTAAGTATAAGGAGCCATATCAATATGGTGTTTATATAACCCATTGCAATACTGAACATTTGTTGCAGATTATTATATTAAAACAAATATACATTATATGATGCAAGAAATTCCATTTCATCATATCTTATTTTTAAAACATGGTTATGGGGTATCTGATATTAGTTTGCATGAAATGTACAGTGATTTTCAATTAAATCAAAATGTAATCTTTGGATGTTTGGTGCGACAGCTTGTGCTAGATTTTCATGCGAAAAGGGCAAAGGGGAGTGTGCAGCTTAACATCCTTTCCCTTCATGAACCTTTGCTTTAGAATCATTTACTACCTATTATCTTTTCAAATATATTATTGCGCTCTACTTCTACAGTTTCGTACAGTTGCCAGGCTCATTGTGTCTCCTCCCTGCCTCCTCCAGCTCTACACTGCTCTGATACAGGGCCTCTCCACAAGTTGAACTTCCTGCACCGTTTCTCTGCAGGGTGGCTTCCGGTTCAGTCTAAACTCCCACATAGGAAATGCACACCAACAGGAGCCGAGCAGGCAAAGTGCTCCGCCTCTGTGGAATCGGACTGCCGGAAATACATCAGAGTGATGCACCCTTTTAACCCTGTGAGTCCAAATAAGCATTTGATGATAGCTTTTAGTACTTCACAGTTTAACACTATTCAAATTGTGGTTCACACCAAAAAAGCACCACTGTCATGAGGTCAGTGAGAGTTTTCCAGAGTGGAGCATGTGTTCACTGGTCTGTTATTTCAGGGCTTCAGTTTTCCGCAGCAGGTTTTCCACGTCAGTGATTTTGCAGCCTGTTCAGTCAGTGAGCTGAATCTTTTGTGCGGGACACTAAACCTTTGTTGTTGTTGGCAGCTTTCATTGTTACCTTTTCGGGCCGTCCTCCCCCGCGTGCCGGCCTGCTGCCTCTCTCGCCGCGGCCTCCCCTGCCTCCGCGCGCCCCCCCACGCCCGCGGCCGGGGCGGCCCAGGTCTCCAAAGTTGATCTCCAGCTGGGATGTGATGTCGTTGGCTGGTTTGCGGAAATGGTGCTCGCTGGACTCGTCGATGGGGCCGGGCGGCTGACAAGAGAAGATGTAGAAGTATGTTAGGAGATTAACTGCCTTCCATTTGTTTTGTATTTGGTAATGAGAGTGAACATGAGGTACAGGTTTTAGTGTGCATCGTTTAGTACAATAGCTTTAGAGCCTTTATTTCCTCTGCCCAAAATAGATTAAAAATTACCCCCCAAATGTTTTCATAGTCTGTGTGGATGAATGAGCAGTGTGAGAGCTTCAGGCACCTTCTGGTAAACTGGTGGAGCTTCTGGTTCAATCTCTGGGGGGTCAATCACAGCACCGACAGGCTTCTGAAAATTGAAACACGAGAAACATGAGTATTTACACGTGTGATGTCGTCTCAGCTTGTGAGAAAGTCAAAGTGACCTTCACAGTAACCTGAGCGTGTGTCCCTGGAGTCCAGCCGGAAATGTTCCATTTAAATGCATCAAATTCAAGGAATAGACAAACAGGAAAGTGTCCGTGCTATGTCTAAAACTGTTGCAACATACTCCCTATCTGAATTATCATTAACTTTCTGTCATGCACACAATCGTTTGAATGCAATGACTCAAAGAATACAAAAACCTTTTATATTATCTGTGCACGACTTCCTGTTTTCAAAACTCCATATTTCCCTGTAGTCTTTCCTTTTGGTTTATGCTTGAAAATGTAAATAACCACAAATAACAGTATTTGGAATAATATAAATGTGGACCCACCTCGACGCATACGTCCTCGCTCTTGGACTTGTGCAGCACGTATCCTTTCTTCCACTGGCTGTCGGCGCCCTCGTTGGGCTTCCGGATGTTGAACTCCACCTTGGTGCGCTCCTTGTCCTGCATGGCCTTCCACTCGTCCAGGGTCATTTCTTTGGGGCCTTCGTTTTTCACCTCTTCCGCCTCGTTCTCCCTGGGAAGCCCACACACAACAATGCAGCAAATTCAAACGTAGAGCCGCAGATCCTCTTAGCTCGATACCTGCTCTAATCCCGAGGGCCAAAAGGTCAGTAGCAATTTTTATCCCCAATCCACCACAGCTGTGGGAGCAGAATGCAGAACAGTTTGTGACAAAGACCGTCTTATAAGACCTGCCGATGGTGCTCTGCAGCTACAAGCTACCTTTCCTGGCTTTTACGTAAACAGATGATGTTTCTTTCCTGAATATCACCCGACTAATCGTCATCTGACAGGAAGTGCATGCTCACTTGTTCTCAGATCCAGCAGGTGCAGGTTCCTCTCCTTCTGGGGTCGTCTCCGGGGCGGCAGTCGGTTCAGTCTCACTGGGAACAAAGTCACAAAGGCACCTTGTCAATACAGACTATTTGACACATATATATATATATATATATATATACACAGCGCCAGCAACGTATCGAATGTGCAACTTTATCATTGAAGAAGAAAGTGTTTCACTGAAGGAAGTTTATTTTTTTAAATGAAAACTTCCTATAATGCAGGTTTAAATTAAACCTTAAATAAGTCAATCAAATGGGCATGTAAAAACACAACCAGTATTTAAGTAATTGTGACTAAGAAACAATACAACACTATTTGTAAACAAATCCAATGTCAGATGCTGATGGCATTATCCAACAAAAACAAGCCAATCAAATTTTAAATATTGATGCCAAATGTCTGAAAGTCAGGAAAATTGTTAAACACTTTTGACGAGGACATCTAATAGATTCCATTCTCTTGTTCAAGTTTTTCCAAACATTGAACGAGTTGGCCAAGCAGGTTACACCCCTCCCCCGTTCCTATCTGTAGCTTACTTAAATTACTGCTTTGGGACGCATTTAAATTTAATGATTTTCTGTAAATATTTAAAGTGTGGTTTCCTAAAGCATCACGTTACCTCACAGGCAACAACTATGATGAGCAAGAAAAGCGATGCAGGATTGGCGGTTGAGTGTGGCGGGGCATTTCTGTCCAAACCCAACCGAACCCAAGAGGAAACTGAGCGAGGTATCTTTTTATGTCTGAATCCAACACAAGCCCATTCCCTTGATCACAGGCATGTGCAGCGTAAAGAAACCCAGCAGGTAGCCATGCCAACTTGACTAAACCTGAGCCAAACACTTCAAACCTTCCGTGTGAACCCGGCCTGGGTATCCACACTCTAAACAGCAGAGAACCGAATTCAGGTAATTGATCAGAGCTGAACAAAGCGGTGCATCGTAAGTTAAACTGACTTTATCTGGAAACCACCACAGTGAGCAAAGTCTGGGCTGATTCATGATGTGCCTCGTTGTTGTGCAGACAGTGGACACAACTCAGACAAACAGGCCGTGTGTGTGTGTGTGTGTGTGTGTCTGTTTGTGAACGCTCACCTCGCTTCTTCCTTCACGTTGCCCCAGTTGTGTGGGCCGCTGCCACTGCGCTTCTCCTCAACCTTCTGATTGCTGGAGTGAGAACAGACAGGAGGACACACACCGTGATGGAGGCTGTGTGAAAATAGTCACAGTGGGAGTAGTTCCAACAACAACTCTTTAGTCTGTAGTCAAAAGTAGGTTAGTGAACACAGCTTGGAAAAAAAAGAATACCTGATCTTGATTGCAGACATTAAGACTCACTGACCTCTGCAGAGGTCAGTGAGTCCTTGTGTTGTTTGGTTTGTGAACAGGGTCACTGGATTTTGACAACTTTGTGTTAAAGAGGCCAACAAATAATCTCCTTACAACAACACAGTTTGTCGACGAGTCATTTCTATTTTTAGATTTCCCTGCTCTGCTAAAGCCTAAGTTCAGGACTGACTCACGATTTGTCACTGCCGCTGTGTCGCTCGAAGTCTCGTTTCCCACGGGAGTCGAAGCCGTCTCCTCGGCCCATGCCCCGCCCTCTTCCACCGCGCCCACCCCGGCCGCCACCACGCCCTCGAGGGGGCCGGTCTCCAGGAGGCCTGCTGGACACAGAAGAGCATGTTAATTAATTCCCAGCCATCGTAGGTGGACGGTGGTCATGTTCACACCTGACGTTAGAATGCTTCTCGAGTGTTCTGTGTGCAAATAAGCATGTTCAGCATTTCTGTTTGAAATGCTGAACATGTGTGGAGTCTTGACGATGACACCTGGGTCTGTTGTCAACGTCAAGAAATCATTCTCCAGCGCCGGGTAGGGCATCAGCGAGTAAGCACATCTATGAACCAATCCCAAACCACATCATTAACATGGCCATACAGGGTAATTAGCATACAGCTGTTAAAATACGTTTTACAAGTTGTCATACATTTAAATTAACTGGTATTGGATCAGTGTTCTTCATCGGCCTATACACAAAAATCAGGTATCTGAATCATCAGGAAGGGGAAAGTGGTATCAAGCATCTGTATTATTGAGAAACGACAACATCAGTGTTTAGTTCACACTTTTAAGAGGATGTGGCCACATGCGTCCCAGACCCCCTCTGAATATTGTCTTAGTGATCAGATCTCAAATGTGCCTGCAATGCATCTTGGGTATATTTACACCTGTACGCAGGTTAATACCGGTTGTGCACAGGCCAAAGAGACGACACTTAAGATGACTGAAGTGTTGGCTTAAATGTCAAATAGCAGTCCAGCCTCAGAACCATGCAGTTCACTGATGGTTGCTCTGTTGAGGTTAAGAGAGTTAAGATCAAATCGATGCTTCCTGCACACAGCCTCACACTGATCCTCTGATAGCACCAGACGGCCTTGTGCTTATCAGCCTTTTTATATCTCAGTTTCGTCATTCATCACAGCTACCCACTTGTCTGCTGAGAACTCGCCAGGTCCCTCGGGCTTGTCCTCGGCGGGCTTCTCGAAGCGGCGCTCTCGGGGAGGTCTCCTGTCCGGCCTCTTGTCCCCGGGTCGCCCTTCGCCCTGGCCTCCCTGGCCGCCCTGGCCTCCCTGGTGCTGGGAACCGGGCTGGCCCTGCTGATCCGGTCTCCGGCCCACCCGCCTGATTCCTGCAGATCACACGAGCAGGAGTCAGATGGAGTAAACTCAGAGTTACAGTCGTGCTTACTGTTTCATGGAAAGGAGCCGTTTAAGCTCCTGATGTACTAAGCGTCACCTCAGCAGCTTTACATTAGCAGTGCAACTGTTAGTTCACAGTGTCTGTCCGGAAACCCACTGGTGTTTCAGAGCCAATGAGCTCCACAACTATGCAGCATTCACAGAGCGAAGACACCATCACAACAAACAGCGGTCTGCTCCGTGCGCTCGGCCCCGCTCACAGGTGAACATCCTGCAAAGCTCCGTGCAGCCTGCAGCCGGGGCACGGGCATCCTCCAGAGCATCCTCCAGAGCATCCTCCAGAGGACAGCAACACAACACTACACCTTCATCTCCAGTGCAAACCATTTCTGCGACACAACACTGGCTCGGTCAGCACAGAGGACTCCACCGGAGCTGCACGGTGCCGCTGCTGTCACCCGCCTGTGTCCGTCCTCAGCCGGTGAGGACGGACCGGTGTGTCCTCTACCCGCAGCCGGACAGGGTCCCTGCGCCCTCGGGCTGTGTTTGGCTCGGACCAGCGGCAGCCAACACCTGCCGCTAACGGAGCTGCGGATAACAGAGCCGGATAAACACGCAGGACACCGCGGCAGCAGAGAGGACACGCTCACCTTCTTTCTTCAGGGGGACAGGGGGCTGGCTCTCCTCCTTCTTGTCCAGTAGCGGGTTCTTCCGGTCCTTCTGGGACTCCTTCTTCGGCTGCTTGGCTGCCTGCGCCGCGGACTTGGCGGAGCCCGCGGCGGCCCCCTCCTTCTTCTTGTTCTCGGCCGCCTTCAGGATCTCGAACGGATCCGACTCGTCGTCCAGAAGCTGGTCGAACCGGTTGGTCACGACGCAGCCGAAGCCTTCCTGCAGGTGTCCGGGCATGATGGCGCCCCTTCAGCGGGATTCACCTCCGATTCTACGAGGCTTGATGCGAACGAATCGCGGGATGCGGCCACAAGATGGCTGGGAGAGCTGCCCCTTCTCTTCCGGTGCGAGCACCATCCGGGACACCGCGCCACGCGCACCAATGTGAGCACGCGGCGGCCGCAATGTTTTTATTGACATTATGTAAGTGTCATGTCCTCCTGCTCTAATCCTGCTCCAGTATGGCACTGGATGTTACACAGCAGGAGGCATCTCAGTGGATTTGACTTCAGACTGATGAGTGGTGTGACTGCAGGAAACGAGCTCCTGGTTTATATAAAGCACATAATACTGTGGCAAACACCAGAGTATGACAGAAATGAACATGCATGTTATACAATACATATTCCAGGATTGACTTACAGGAGAACACAGACACATTTCTATAAGGAAACAAAGTGGATTTAACATCAGACTGGTGAGTGGTGCAGAAAGCCCCAACGCTACAGGAAAATAACAGAGTATGACAGAAATGTGCATGCATGTAAATATATATTCCATGTTTGTCTCACAGCAGAACACATACTTCAGCAAGGAGGCAATATTTATGTCTGCACTGCTTCCATTGGATTTGAGATTAGTCTGATCCGTGGTAAGTCTGCAGGAAACAAGCCTCTGGTTTATATTAATCACATAATACTGTAGGAAATGTAGGATATGACAGAAATGAACATGTATGTGATTAAATAAATGCTCCATGTTTGTCTCACAGCAGAACTCAGACAAATCTGTGTTTCCTTGTCAGAATAGATAACATCAATATCTGCACTGCTCTCAGTACATTAAACATGCGCCTGGAGAACGGTGAGTCTGCAGGAAATCAGCATCATATAAACCACACGATTACATCATGACACACACATGTTCATATGTTTTATCAAATAAAAATGCCATGTTTGTCTCACAGCAGAACACAGACACATTTCTGCAAGGAAACACTATATATCTGCATGTGATAGATTTTGTTACACAGTCTTATACCTTTAAAATTGTCTCTGGCTTATATTTTGCCTGACCTGAAATATGTTTCAAAGACGGTTGATCTGAGATGTCCGGAGGCCTCTGCATGAAGGCTTTAGCTCAGATGTTTTCTGTCTGGTGCTAGGAAATCGAGTTGCCATCCGGTCTCTGATGTTAGTGATAAGCTGAACATTGACAGTCTGTATCTCATACGGATGTTGAGCATTTTGACAGGACCTATAATGAGGGCAGGCTGCTGTCTGTTCCCTTCTGTTTAGTGTGATATGTAAATGCTTTTATTGTACTTTTTGTGTTTTGGTTTGACTGGCATGTACATTAGATTTTTAGGTATTAGATATTTCCCCATCATTTACATTTTTTGCTGAGCATCAGATGAAAAGATGGTTACCACTTTTATTCTGTACAGTAAATCTGAAGCCAGATCATTTAATCTGTAGAAAAACAAATTGTCAGATGATAAATTGTGGTTTTACTGTGGATTATGTGTTGGGACTATTTCTTTTCCAAAAGATGTCTGACAACCACAGCGACAACACGACTTCAGTGAGCAGTCAGCCAAGAAACAGTTTGGCACATATCCTCTGTAAAACCCAGAGTGACATTTGTTCACCTACTGATCCTGCTCGTGTTTTAAAACCAGTTTATTCTGATAAACTTTGGACAGTGACAAATCCTGTTGAGAAATTAACTCAAGAGACAGATCACAGCTGCTCTGGAGAGGCCCAGCAACAAGAGGGCTGGCTCTGAGATGCAGACGGAGAGAATAAAATATGACCTAGTGGACTATTTATCCTGAAGCTGTCCTGCTTACGTACACTTCTAAACTTCTGCAGCTTGCAGTCATAAACAGGAAGTCTATATTATGACTTAACCCCAGTGTCTCTTAGTGTCAGTCCCACCAAACCTGTAACATCTGTGACGCATCAGATGCAGCAAAGAATTGTGAACAGGAATTATTTTAGTTCCCTCTGGCTACAAATAGCTCTACTCTCATCTACCTTGTTATTACCTCCATGCAACATGCAGGGCACGCACAGGTATGGATGTCTTACTTTTTTTTACCAATAGAGGGCAGTGAAGCTTTTCCACTGACCTCTTCCTCAACATGGGTGAACAGACACACTGTCTACAACACAACAATTATTGTGTTGATCTGCAGAACAGATGATGTCATGATGTGCTAACTATGTTTGTTTACATATGTTGTGCCTCTTTCATTAAGTACTATTAATGACAGGGAGAAACTAAATATCACTCCTTACCAATGGTGAATGTCTTTTGTTTTTATGCTTAATATCACACAATACAACAGCATTAGAATATAGTGTTGAAGCTAAGATGGACCTCATGCATTATCATGACCAGCAACATTAGTTACAGTCAGATGAAACACTCAGTCATAGGGAGCAGACCATAAACATCGTCTAGCTAAAGGTTTTCTTTTTCCCACAATGCACATTGAACAGAGCCTGAATGCTGTTGCTAAGGAACAGTTTTTTTTTTTATGAATACCCTCACACATTTATTAAGTCTTCTTCATTCCCTGCAGAACACATTTATCAATATATCCACTCCTTGGTTTTGGAAGAATATTTCTCTTCATTATCTCCACATTACTGCCACAGTACAGTGGTGTTCAGAGATGCAGTTTATATTTAACAGGTACTGCTTCACATCTAATGGTGTATATATAACAAATTAAAAGCAAGCCTGTTTATATACACAGCCTCCATTTATTACTGGACAGCAGACTTCAGGTGTATCCTCAGGAGATCCAGTGGCCAGTACTCATGTGTCCTTTCTTGAACTGTTATATTGCAACGGTTATATTACAACTTTCCGGAAAGGCTACCAACTCATATACACATACATAAATGACAGAACATTTATTTATCAAGTTCTATAGATAGTGAATGACTGTTTGCTCTCTATTTGTTGTTTAAATGAGGGATCTGCTGTTCTAGGGGCGTTCTCTCTTACAGCCTTGTTCCTCTCTGTTTCACTTACAGTCAGAACTAATCTAGAGCCACTGATCCTTTGTGGAACTTAAAGACAACACACATTATTTAGAAAAATAACTAAAACTTTTTAACCAGTCTTTTTTTTTTTCAATTAGTCTCATAACCTGCTCATTTCCCTCTTATTCCCACTCTTTCTCTTGCCCAGGCATGTTAACAGAGAAGACTGCAACAACTGCTAGAATAAAAAAGTCACACTTAAAACAGATTTTTTAAATGTAAAGAAGAGACCACACAAAGTAGAAAATCTGAAAATTCAAGTCCACCTTTAACAGAGTTGGCAAAAAGAAAAATAACCCGCAGGAGATCAGTGTGACAGCTGAACATGTCTCATCAGCTCATGTAACCACGAGTTCAACAGTCTGCTGCTTTTAATTTAATGTGTTAGAGCAAACCACTGAATCAAAACATTCACAAAAGAAAAGTGTCATGTAACTCATCACTTTAGTGAATAAGCCAATGTCTTATATTTTGAAAGGTCAATCGCTGAGGTCATCACTTCTTTGAACAAACAGTTCATGTGCTCGTCGGGCATCATCATTATTGATCTGTGGTGAGCTTCAGATGACAGCTGATGATTGAGTTGGAGGTCGGTGTTGGAGGTCAGTCGATGACCTCAGGAAAACCAGACGGTAAACAAACAGCTAATTACAGTTTGTAATGAAAAACGTCTGTTTTAAAAGGAAACAGGATACAGCTATCAGGTGGTGTGACTACATTAGACAACACATTACCAACACACAAGACTCCTGCTGGTATTGATCTCACATCACGACAATATGACATTATTGAAAACATGTGGCAGGTCAGTTCATGAATGGTTTTATCAGACTTTATAAACAGTTGGGGGTTGTGAATGACTCAGCTTGATGTAGGAAAATGTACATTTGTATTATTGATAAATTAAAATATCAAAAGTCACATGAGTAGTTTTGTAGAAAGGACAAAATGTCTCATTAATGGAATAGTGTGTGCTTTCAGCTGTTCTTATGAGACAGTAGGTGTGTGTTTTAAGACTTTAGAGCGTTGCCGTCAGGGGACTGAGAATAAAAGCAGACTTTACATTAGACACATTTCCATGGACACCAATATTTTTATGTCAATATTAGGACAACAGCCTGAATGAGACACAGAAAGTGAGATTTCACAGCAATTTTATGTGGAAGCTACCAACTGTTATAAGATTGGAAAATAACAAGGAATTCAATCTTATGCTAAATTAAAAAAGAAAACCATCAGATGGTTATAAAATGGTAGCATCGTGCATTGACCTCTTTCAGGTTGTGGTTTTAATACTCTGGCGGGAATGTCAGACATGACCCAACGAACTATAACCAAAGATATGATTAAAAAAATGACGAGCTACTGTTGATTTGGTTTTGAAGTAACTACCTCCAAAGCAGAATAAGCTCAGAGCATTTTTCACAATGTTCTTCTCTGGTATTTGACATATTGTTCAAATGGACTTTATCGTCACCTAGTGGTCCAGCATGCTGTTTTGAGTGTTTGCAGTCGTTTTTGTGCGTACAGTTTTTTCATGGAGTTGTGAGTATTTGTACTGTAGTGAGGTTACATTTTGACAATACATTTTCTCTTTAATAAATATATGCTGTAAATGAATACTTGTAACTGCTTAAAATGTCTCTTTCATTGCTTCACTGTTTTCAAATTTTCAAAGGATTTGAAGGATTCCCCAAGTGCAGTGAATCCAGAAGTAGCTTCATCTCCTGTAGCCAACATGAACTAGAGTGAAGTAGTAGAAGTATGGTTGTTTTATTCACATATAAAAACACATGTATAATGAATACAAGCACTTTTATTCACTCCACCTCATTGAGGTACTGTTTCTGCTTTGTCATCAGCGTTTCTCTCGCTGAGTTTCCTTCTGACTTCCTTCTCCAGTTCAAGAAGTTTTGAGTAGAGGACCTCGGACATGTCATCATCAATGTCCATCTGAAACACAAACACACAGAGGTTAATCGTATGTAAATAGAGTATCTCAGGCAGCTTATCACAGTACCTTTCTATGTGTTACTGTCTGAGCACTTTCTCATGTTCTCACGGGACTCACCTGTCGAGGTTGAGTGTAGTTTGCTCCAAGCCCTGATGTTAAACTGTGATATTTTGCTCTTGGGTCCAGAGACTCAGGCTTTTGAAGAAACAGCCAGTGCTGTGGAACAGACCAGAGCAGCAAGTCATGTTAATAATGTGCCTATTGTAGAGATATGATGACTCAAAGTATTTCTCATAGGAACTACACACTACAACATACCAGTGCCTCGGCCCCATTGGAGGGTGTCAGTGTGAAAGTGTTGGTGAAGATCCTGATCTGTTCGGCACCATGGGAAAATATATGACATGAACATGAGACAATTCATATGTAACTTCAATGTCAAGATCATTTAAAGAAATCCCTCACCAGCCACATGATGGGCATGATGAGAGTCCAGAAGAACGAGGGCAGGATACCGTAGGTCAGGTTAGTCATCACCAGTCCGGGACATATCACAGAGGAGAACAGCCCCTGTACCACAGAGAGGAAAAAATACATACTTTAATATCAGATAAATGTTAAATGACCGGTGCTTTTGAAAAGGTGGTTTTAATATAAAATGTTATAATTTATTGTAATAAAGCTTAAAACTGTCACAACAACTCATTGTAGTCAAGTGTTAACACCACCCCTACCTGTGGGTCCTGTATAAGTTACTCTTGATGTATTAAAACCAAAAACTAAAGCGACAATGTCTTGTAAGAACTTATAGGGCATTCAGATGGATAATGCTACAGACTTAGATTACAATAAAGTGGATACGTGGTTAATGTTAGAAATAATTTAAATTCTCCATAAAAAAGGAAATTACAAACATTTTACACACGTTCAGTCCATTAATCCACAGTCCAATTATTCAGGCCCTCAAGAAACATAATTATAAACAAACACAACCATACACATCAAATAAAGAGCTCAACACTGAACTAGAGCCTCAGAGGAAGCACAATGTGCGAACCTTTTAAAATGGACCAACACACAATGTATACACAAGTGCAGCAGGTAGACTCATGTGGTCGCACACTGAGCTGTCTGATTGGGTTATTGTGTTGAGTTTATCATTACTAAAACCAGTGGATAATCCAACAAGTAAATAAAGAAAATGAAGTAAAGAACATTTCAATAAGACCACATTTTTAATAGACCAATTATTCCATCAGTTTCCCTCCTATGTAACAAATCATAAATAGCCTCTAATGATTCACTGGAGAGATGTACAGTATGTATCTTCTTAGTGCTTCTCTACATTATTGTCTTTACTGGCCAATGACAATGACGACTGGGAGAATAACATATTGCACAGGACTGGAGTCTTAGAATAATCTCAAACTTGAACACTGAGCCATTCCAGTTCCAGGTCTACACACTGTGTGTTTGTGAAAGACGAACCTGGCTGTTCTTGTGTTTGCTGAGCGCCAAGCTGAGCAGGTCTGAAGCGTACTTCGAGGAGCTGTAGGGCTCCGTCCCATTTCTGTGCTGCAGGTCCTCGATGTTGAAGGCAGAGCGGCGGGCGTTACTGGAGGAGGTCCACACTACCCTGGACGTGTGTCCTGCCTCACACAGCAGAGGCTCCAGCTCCCTGATCTGTAACACAGAGAAGGAAGGAATGTCAATGAATAAGAATATCAAGCAACAGGTCAAGATAACTGCAAAGAGGGAAATGGTTAAGATTTCAATCCCTGTAATACATCACAAATATAAGGAAACATTTAAACTACACTGCTGGTAATTAAAGACCTTAATAGCTGCCTCATTATATTTACATATTCTGTTGTATCTATTTTAAACTGGTGTAATAAGGCAATAAAGGGCTCTTTAATGTTTAATGTGCAATCACATTTTCATACTGATTTATTATGAATTGTATATAAGACAAAACACTCACAGGCCTAAAATTGATGAGGTGTCTTGAATTTGTCTAGTGAATAATTCACAGCATAAGTCACAAATTATAAGTCAACAACACAACAATGTTGTTATAATAATTTAACATTTTCTAAATTATATTTCTAGAATATACTATAGTATTTCAGTAGTGTAGTAAATAACTTTAATTCTATGATAGTCCCACAATGCGGAAACTTGACATCATTTACCTTTAATTTACTTAGATTTAGTATGATGGGTTTATATGATATAATAGTATATCCACATGTATTGATTTTATCAATACACAACAAATATAATAAATGTAATATGAACATCGACCCTGCAACCTGTTTTACTTTTGACAAATATGTCCATATGCAGATGCTGTGCTGCTACACTATGATGCTAATAGGGCCATCTGAGGTATGTACCAGAAGGAAATGACCAAAGAGGTTGGTGGCAAAAACTTCCTGCAGTCCATCTGCATTGACTCGATCCTGTTGAGTTAAGATACCCTCCGCTGTAGAGAACATGTTGACGACATTCCTGTGGTGAGAGGGGAAAAGATTACATAAGAGCACAAACATGAACTAAATACAGTGGTATATGGCCAGCGCACTATAGGGCAAGATCATATAATTTAAAAAAAATCATGCAAAGTCAGGAGGTGGGTTTGGACACTTACGTGGAGAACAGACCCTTGAAAAAAGCTTTGACATCCACTTGTGGATTGGGCATAATTCCTGCATTTAGATACAGAAAGTCAACTCTGCTGTATCTGTAGAAAAACACAAACGTGCACCAAGGACGCATCAGTTTCCAATTCATATTCATAGTGGTTAAAACCATAGAGAGAAGAGGACAAGGAGCAGTGTCAAGGAAACCAAACAGAGTTATAAGGTCAGTGTACCAAAGGTCTCTCACCTGGCCTTGACCTCCTGAGCGGCCGCGAGGACCGACTCCACAAAGCCCACGTCCAGGTGCAGCAGGTCCACGCGAGCGTCGGCGTGAGACGTCAGCAGGGTGTCGCGGGCGGCCTCGGCCCGCTGCATGTTTCTGCAGGCCAGACACAGACGGAGCTGGGTGTCCTCAGTCAGCAGCCTCTCGCACAACGCCAGGCCGATGCCACTGCAGAGAGAGAGAGAGAGAGAGAGAGAGAGAGAGAGAGAGAGAGAGAGAGAGAGAGAGAGAGAGGGACATGGAAAGAAAGAGACGGAGAGAAAGAGATGGAAAGAGAGAGAGAGCGAAAGAGATAGAGAGAGATGGAGAGTAAAATAATTTTATTTTAATATATGTAAGGCTCTAATGTAGACTTACATTTTGTATGACCAAACTGGGGCTATAGCAATTATCTTTTTTTTTTAATATTGTTGCTTTTGATTTCACTATTTTAAAAATGGAAACGTGTTTAAATACTTTTTTGTTGGTTAATGTTTTGAGCTTTGTATGTTTGCTAGCAGATCAAAAAAAATGTCATACAATTTAAAAACTTCAAAGTCTATAACATGACAGAAACTAGTCATGGATTTAGATGAAGTTCATCTCTCAATCGGACGAAAGTGCACTGCCACAGTGAAGCTACAATGTTTACACAGTCACAAACACACGCAGACACACACACGGACACACGCACACACACACACTGATCGAGTGTGTATTATTCAGTCAAATCTCACCTGTTGGCTCCGGTCACAACAACGACTCTCTGCATGTCTGTGGCTTGTTTTCAGCTGTGGACGATCCCGCTGTCTGAACCTCTGGTGTGAACACTTCCTCTGGGCAGGTACGAGTCTCTGTGACCGGCCACCATCAGCACATCGTTCGATTCCGGTGGAAACACAGCAGCCTATATGCACCGGTCTACCCGTGGTGTGATTGGATGTCAGCAAAGAACCGACCAATCAGCTTCCACGACGGGCAGCAGCGAGGACCAAACCGCTGAAGAGCGCAAACATCGAAAACGTCTCTAATAACTCAGTAAAAACATGAGAACCAGAGGAGATTAATGCTTTATTATTTATTTACAAGGCTCTTTGGTTGGACAGCGCTAAAAAAACTTTGGTTTTTGCTTCTGCTCAACAATATACACTTCATTTATTCTTGTAAAAGGACGTAAACATGTTTATAAAGCATCTAAAAGAGATTCTGCATAGTTAAAAACATCCTGAATCAGAAAACAGTCAATATCGTGTCATTTGTTCACGTTAAAAAATAGTAAAGCATAAATAGAAACAGTGAAAAAGATCACACAAACGTACTGACATTCTCTTATACGTGTGCAATAGAAACATATGTTCTTACAGTATGTCAAGGACACAATTTTTAGACATCATCTGTGTTTCATAACCTAGGATTACTTTGGCGTACTCTATAAATACACATATAAAAGAACTTAATAAATACACAGAGGCGTGAATACTCTGAGTTAATACTGCTCTAACTATCTACACAAAAAGGCTCCATTCAAGTGTATACCCTCTTCATTTACCGCACCGTTAAGGAAAGCAGGGCTTTATTAAATGCAAACATTTGACAGGTTGTGTCTGACTCCAAGTGAGTCCTAAATACTGAAAAGAGCAAACAACGCAGTGCTCGGCAGAGAGGGATTCTACGTCCTATCTGCTACGCCAGACTCTCCGTCAGATGAGCGTGCATCTCCTGAAAGCTCGGCCTCTGCTTGGCGTTCCTCCTCCAGCAGCTCAACATCAGATCACTGTAGACTCTCTCAGGACAGCACAGAGGCTTGGGCAGGTACACCTGAGAGCACGAGGCAGAAACATTAATGTAGGATTTATGTAAAAGGGAATCTTTAAAGCAAGTCTGGTATGATTTTCCTGCAAATTTGAGAAAATAGGGGCTGATTACATTCATTTAACTGTGACCGACTAAAACAAAGTGTACTCTGCAAGATTGGGGACTTGAACCTGTGTGGTGTTTACCTGCTTGCCCTGGTCCCTGAAGAACTCGCCTGTGTTTTCAATGACCTGCTCGTCAGAGAGCTGGGAGTATGGCTGCTTCTTACACAGAGTCAGGACCTCCCACAGAGTCACACCAAATGCCCACACGTCACTGGCCATGGTGAACTTACCCTAAGAAAAAAGACACCTTTCACCAAATAGACTCAGGAAAACAATGTAGATATTGCAATTAGTGGTGTTTGGCTGGAATACAAGTGATAAATACCACAGATGGAGTTTTATCAGCACTAACTAAAGGTTATTTATACTTTTCTCAACAGAAATCACACTTCACTCCAAAGCCCTCACCAGCAGGATGCTCTCCCAGGACATCCAGCGGATAGGCAGGACGGCCCGGCCCTGGATCCTGTAGTAGTCTCCTCTGTACAGGTTCCGGCTCATGCCGAAATCAGCGATCTTTATTGTGTAGTTCTTCCCCACCAGGCAGTTACGTGTGGCCAGGTCGCGGTGGACAAAGTTGAGAGAGGACAAGTACTTCATGCCAGATGCAATTTGCACGGCCATCCCAATGAGTTTACAGTAGCTGAGGGCACAGGAGACCAAAAACAGAGAGATATGGTCTCTACTTGTTGACATATTGACAGAGTATATATTATACTCTGTCATGTTAGACTGCTGAGGTGATACCACTGAAAACACACCGTACTGACATAATAATTATTGCCTGAGTCTCGGCCACTTCTGAAATAATTTCAGGTGTTATTTCTAAAGCACCTGATGCAGGAGGCGGGGTCTATTGATACCTGCCTCCTCTGATTGGGTCAACGGAGCAATTCCCCTTTAAAAAAACAATGAGAACTTGTAATACTTTGTAAAGATATGGTGGAGACGAAAGTACAGATATTTACTGACTTGTTGTGGAGTAAAGCGAAACGTACACAAAAATGAAGTACAGATACATCAAAACTGCACTTAAGTACACAAAGTAAATGTCCTTTGTTATATCCCACCGCTGATGTTAGGATATGAGCCCACCTGACCATGCTGGTCCCCTCCCTCTCCTCCTGCTCGGCCTTGTCTTCGTCTGCAGCCTCCTTCAGCCTGAGGTTGCACAGGAACTGGTTCAGGTCTCCGTTTTCCATGTACTCAGTGATCATGCACAGCGGGTCCGTGTCCACACACACCGCCAGCAGACGCACAATGTTGGGGTCCATCAGGCGGGACATGATGCGGATCTCCTTCAGGAAGTCGTTTCTGCAGCACAACAAATGGAATCCTCCGCATGACTGAGACTGGAAAGGACCGAGTCATGTCTGATTGAAAGAACACGGCTTAAAAATTGTAAGCATAAATTGTCAGCGGTTGATTTTACCTCGCGTTCTTGTTGGCATCTTCCCGCAGTGTTTTCACAGCGACAAGCAGAGGAGACTCATTGTTTCCCTCTATAGAAAAATCCTCGCCCAAAAACTCCTGCATGCCCTCGGCCTCACACAAGTGCACCTGTACACAAACAGTCCATCATGATGTCAGTGCATCATCCTCTTGGCTCCACTTGGAACCATCTCTTCTGCTCAGTTTAATACCACTAAGTGTTGCCTGCGTGTCAGCGTGAACTGTTTAGTGACTGCATTTCACACCCAGCTGGTTTCACCACAGAGCAATATCTATCAGTCAGGTTTCAAAGTTAGCGATATGCAGATACATCAATATCATAAATGGCAAAGGGAGAACAGGCCAATCAAGCTAACAACCACTCCCAATAATATTTCTATTACACAAAACTGCATGTACTTCTCCAAACTGGCCCTCTCCCAGTTTCTCCTTGAAGGTGAGCTTGTGTCTGGGGAACTCTTTCATGGATGAGTCGGTGCCAGCGAAGAGATTCATGTTGACAGCGGTGATGGAGTAGGTGCTGCTGTCTGAGGCCGACTCCTGCAGGCTGATGATGTCTGCCTCTGCATAGTGGGGGGCACCGTCTGAACCACATGCACACAAACACAACACACCACAGCAGCTATAATGATCCCAATCCTTCACGGTATCTAGTGCAAGGTGTTTTATTAGCATCTTACCGAGGTGCTCCGTGGACTGAGCGAACTCAGGCAGCTTTCGGATGAGGCGCGACGGCTCCTGGTAGTCGGCGCAGAGAGGGAAGATTCTCTCATAGGTGGAGTTGGAGGTGGAGCCGCCCTCCGTGGACAGGGACGAGTGTTGGAAGAAGAAGGCCTCGGTCTGGATGGCAAGACGGGCTGTGAGCTCATCGTCCAGGACGCGACGAGACGCCTGAGAAAGTGAGTGAGAGACGAGGTCTGACATTTTGTTCTGAGGTAAAACAAACTACAAGAGAAGTGTGTCGACATACTTGGATAAAAGTGACATTGATGAGGATGTCAATGCACTGAAATCTGCAAACCGCATTAAAAAAGGCGGGTGCTCATAGTTGCAAAGGGCCAAATTAATTGAAATTTTTAAAACATCATACACGATCATAATTTTCTGAATTATCTCAAAGACAAGGGAAAAGATTTTGAGGCCGGAAGCCTTCTGGTGAGCAGGCTTTGGTGAAGAGTACACGTGGAGCGGAAAAGAGGTGGAACACAAAAATGAAATGCAGAAGAGTGTAGTAGAACCTAGGTCTAGCCGGGGATGAAATGGTTACATTTCACGGTTTACAATTGTAAAATTCCCAATGGTTGATTAGTTGTACTGTTTCAATCTTCAATTACTGTCGTTACTGTGGATATTTGGTTGATTCTGTCCAGCGAGAACCAACGTCAACAAGTCAACACAAGCAACATGGATTTGTTGTGAGTTTTATAAAGTGGCAGAGGGAGCCGCAGGCAGTGTCAGAGCTACAGGTCTATTTCAGTAGTTGTCACTTTGCCGTGAAAGGGAACTGAACATCAAATATGGAAATAGTGACATTTAATACAATTCAATGTACAATAGGCTGCTCACTGCTTCCACTGGATATCTGTGTGACTCCATGCGCCCCTCACATGTGTAACACTCCCCTACCCCACCTCTCTTCTTCTCACCTTCTCCAGCATCTTCTGCCACACCTGCCTCCACAGGATGATGACTATGATGGTCATGAGGATGGCTATGATAGCCACCAAGCAGCCAATCAGGATGCGGGTGTTGCTCTCATCCACTTTGTGAGTGGGATCATCCCCTGTCAAAGAGGAGATGAGAGTCGGCAGTCAAGGGAGGATTTCATTTAATCCGTCACAGTTGAAGTTCTCCTCATAGTAAATCCCAAAAATAATTAACACCCTCGTCGCACAGTCGTCTTCATGTTTCATTACAAGTGCAACAAGAAGCCTGACATCTATCTTCATGGTGAGGAGGCCTCTGTGATGCTGCCACTAGGGGGCACTGTTAACCCAAACATATGTGTGAGTTAAATCAAAATTTTTCTCTGTGCAATTACCTGCATTTTAAGACTGGAATAAATGCTTATATATCACAATGATATGCATGTTACAAATTGAAATTGGTAAACAATATCAATATAAAGTAATCTTATAAATCCATAATAATAATAATTCAAATTTCATCATACTTGCATCTGACGGAAATATATTTTTGACCTTTTTATTTATTCCACACACAATGAGACAAAAAACACACAGAGAAGAGATGTATAATTATACCTACTTCAATTAATAATTCATTCATTCAATAATATAGCCTGTCTACTCTGATCACAATATTACTTATCTTATTTCATTTCAACTCAAAACCATCACATTACCATTCTATTGCAACCTTTTAACTACAGTCTCTCACGGAGCCTGCCCACTGACTTATATCTTATTAATCCATTAAACCAAATAAGTTTACTCACAATCCTGGTACATGTACAGATAAACCTGCCACCTCACTTCCTGGCAGCCCTGCACTCTTATCTGACACTTTTACTTCAGCCAAACAACAGCCACCACTTAGAGACTAAAGAAAATCACAGAGGGCTCAGCTGCTGACCTGGTAGAGTGTTTGTGGGGTGTCCATGTTTGCGAGGAGTCAGAGATGTGTTGTACACTGCTGAGCCTGTGAGTGAAGGAACAAAGTGAAGAAAAACGAATGATGGACAAAGGAGGATGGAAGCATCACATTAGAAAGTTTCCACCAGGATGGACGACAGAAGACGACACCCACATCCCCCTTTTTTTTACCTGATTGGAAGGCCACCTCGCTCAACAGCATCCAAAGGTCACCGAAGTGGAAACGGCACTTGATGGCGCTGGCTGTGCGGTCCCCCAGGGGCACGGTGACAAAGCGGGCGACTTGGCTGACGCGGTCGGCTGGGGGCCTAAAGGTCACCGGGTCAGCCTCCCATTCGGAGCCCGAGCGGAAGTAACAGGAGGCCTGTCGGAACATCCTCACCCCCCGGCTGAACATGTTGTTACAGTGAACCTGTGGAGGTAAAGTTTTGTCAAAGAACCAAAAACCCTCATATAAATACGGATTTATCTATTTCATATCCACAAGGAATATCTGTTTTTCTCAAATGAGAGGTTAAAAAACGCAAAACCCAAAATGGACAAGAGCAGAGGAAGGAGTAGTGATGACTAATCAGTCCAGCTGTGCTAAAAAACATCATCTTCCATCTCTGGATTCATGCCATGGCGCTTGGCAAATAATAATTACACCAAAAATGACATTTTCACACCACTATGCTTTTTTTTCAAAATGGTTTTTAATTTGATGTCCCATTTAGGATTTTCTACTGTATTGTATGTGTTAGCTCAGATCTGAATCGCGTTGACTCAAATCTAAAAATATACCGCTGAAATACACCCAGATGGTTTCCTCCCCGGACCCTCTCACCTTCATGGACGTGAAGTTTCGGACGTGGTCGAACTCAAAGATCATCTCCACGTAACCTCTGACGAAGCTCTTGTTGTTCCAGCCCACGTAGTCGTAGCCTGGCCACATGCTGTAGATGTGGCTGTGCAGGAAATCGTCCAGACCCCAGGTGCCGTCTGTCAGCTGGCCGAGGCCCTTTGTCAGTCTGGTGCAGTGACGAGTGGAAGAAGAGAAAAGGTAAAAAAAGAATGTTATATATTTTGAGGATGAGAGGAGAGGAGATTATAAAGTCGTCGCTATTTTAGCACAAAGGGGAAAAAAGGATTTCCCCACTTAGTTTTTGAGGTTTAAAAAACACAACAGTGACTACAGAATGATTTGCTTCTATATTGAAGGATCTTTCTTTTCAGAAGTACAAGCCTGACCTTTCAGCTGATGCTCCATCATACACAGAGTCATTAAAGTAGACGTCCAGGCCTCTGTAGATCATCTGGTGCCCATCTGGAATGCTGTAAGACACCAGGCCATCTAAAAGAGCAGGCCAGAGAAGATTGAGATTGATTGACTCAGAGCAGGCTCAAAAGATAACAAGACAATAAACATGTCACAAGTCACAAAACAACTGTCCAAAGTACAAGCAAAGAATAACGATTTTGAAAACCGTGTACAGGATGGTCCAAACCCCAGGTTAATAGACAATAAGAATTATTATTGATGATTATCATTATTGTTATTATATTATTGGTGATGGTAATCAGGGTAAAAGTAACACACATACACACACACACACACACACACACACACACACACACACACACACACACACACACACACACACACACACTGCTTTTTCATTCCATTCTGTTTAATGGCCTGTTATTTAAAGTTCCTGTCCTCCTTCTATTGTTTTGTCAATGCCCTTTCTCTTGTCTTGCAAAATCAAATAAAAACACTGAAGTTCTGTTTGCACTGAAGTAACATAGACTATAGATGTTGTTCGATGAAGATGCTGCAGTGCAGAGAATGGCAAGCGAGGACTGACCGAGCCATTCACAGCCGTACAGCTCCACTCTCATGCACACGATCATGGAGTTGTCCGTCACCGGCATGAAGCGGAAGAAGCGAGCTATGATGGGAGGCTCCAGATCTTTCAGCACCACGTCATATGCGTTCCTGTTCCCCTCGATGACCTGACAGGGGAGAGGCACATTACATGGGGCTGACTGGGAGAAAAGGGTCAGGGATGAATATCAAAGATCTAATATCTATATGGTGGTAATACATGATATGATATGTGATAGGGACTAAATAAACTAAACGGATTCTGTCTGTTTCATGAACATAAGATCACACTTGTTATGAATTCTGAAATGTTGTTGTCATATCAAGAAAACTCCTTGATATGACTTCCTCTAACCTTAGCCACTTGCCTAAGCCCTACCCTTAACCTTAACCTTAATAAAATATGCCTTCCCCTTAATAAGTAATTGATGTTATGAAAACGGACTCTATGTCACTGCAAAGATGACGTCACCATCACAAGATGTCAGTCTTTGTTACCAGGATATTTTTGCTTCATCTCTGGATAGTAGGAGGAAGTGGAGACGTGTCGTCCATCTTTAAATCTAGCCTATTATCATGCACTGTCATAAAAGCACATCTGGATTTTGTTCAGACACAAGATGAGCTAAAGATCTGTGTTTTCTTCACAGACAAAGTCAAGCCATTCTCTAAGGCCCACCTGTCATAGTTTTTGCTCAAGCTCTATAGATCTGAACCTGATGACATGCAAATGTGTTGTATATATAAATATATATATATATATGTACAAACAAAGTATCATCCACTCACCTGCCTTCCCTTCCTGTCATGCCAGCCCACCCAGTTGTTGCCGTCCCGGCTGTACTTGATCATGTATCGCTGGGCAAACTCATTACCCATCCCGTCGGCGTGGCGACCTTGGGTGCCCACCAGCGTGATGAAGTGCAGCGAGCGCAGGTCCACCTGCAGATACTCCTTGTGGCCGTCCGGCTCCAACCTGATGTGAGGGCACCAGGCCCCGTCACCGTCCCCGTTGTCAAAGTCAAGTCTGAGGAGGAGGAGGACACAGGAGAGCACACGATGAAGGTACGGAAGGGCAGAGTTCAGACAGAGAGAGGAGGAAGGAGGAAACGTTTCAAGACACAAACAGAGGAGGAAGATGGAGTGAGGAGAGGAAAGAGAAGAGGGAATATGTAAGTGAGTTAATGAACTTATCTTCTACAGTATGCATGATCTTGTCTGTGTTAATGAATTCATCACTGGTCGTGTTGAGAATAGGATTATAATTACTCAACATGGAGTGAGTTCATCAAACTTTCACACCTGCTGAGTTTCAGTTGTCTGCTGCTGCTGCTAGTTCCACATCCATATTCAACATACACATATCAGAGAGGTGTGAGTCTCTTCACCTCACCGAATAGCAATTCTTAAATTTATATTCAGTTGTTAGCACTATCAACTTATTAACAATACCATCAAAAATATGACAATTTGCTAAGCTTTAGTATAAACATAAACATAACATCATTTGGTTTCAACAAAAGCTCCACAGCAGCCACTAAATGAAAGTTCAGACAATATTTTCCTTTCACATGTGCTGCTGGCGAACCGAAAGCCAAGCCTGCTTTGTTAGAAGGTTTGTGAGAAAAAGAACTGCAAATACTGCATGTAACAAGAATGACAATGACAATGAAACATATCTGATTATCTTTCATCAACATCCATGAATTATGTTCATGTTTAAAGTGAACAACATTAAATACGTTCTCCTCGGACCTGTCATTCTTCCTTTCACCAAGTTTCCTGGTAATTTGTGCAGCAGAGTAATTCTGCTAACTAACAAGGAAACGCAGATTAAAACATAACCTCCTTGGCGGAGGTCAAGAAGCCCGAGCAGAGAGGTGTGTGTGTGTGTGTTTTCACTGAAGAACAAGAGGAATGAACAGGAGAAGAATTTGGTGCAAACATCAGTGACCACCAGGGGCTGAACATGATCTGAGGTCCAATTAATAAGAAAACAGATAATTAGAGATTTACACTTTTGCACATAGTCAAATGATACACTGCGCTTGTGACATATTTTAATCAAAAGAATAGAAATGCATAACCCAACATGCCTTCCAAATCTTGCAGCCGTCGACTCGGACCACTGACTGGAGGCGGAGATGTCCTCGTCCTGAATCTGCCCGCCGGTCATACCCAGAGGATAGCGACAGATTTCTACAAACACAGGAAACACCGCTGGTTTATTCTCAATATGTCTTCGAATGTGTGCGTGTAAAACGTGTATTCTCTCTCATGCACTGTGAGTGTTTATCCTCATTGTGTATTTTCAGGATGTGAGGAGGTGAGGGTAAAGCGGTCTGAGCTCATCCCTTCCCCCCGCCGTCCCCTTCCTGCAGCACCTCGAGGCCTCCAGAGCCAAACAGAGGCATCACTGTGTAGGTGCCAGTCCAAGCAAAATGAGCAGGGAGTGGCCTCCAGGCTGCCTGCGCTTTGCTTTTCCTTCATAATTTATACCAGAGACACGTGAGAGAAATGTCTTACACTCTAAATCAATCAATTTCATATCTAACCTACATTTGTGTGACAGGAGATGCTACATTTTCCTGCTGATGTGGTTCAACGTCTGCATGTTACGCAGCTGCAGTATCACTGTTTATCCTCAGCATCACTACCTGGTCATTAAGGGACGTGTGTTTTATTCACCTTCCCACTGAACTCTCTAACATGTACTTTGAGAGAGCAGCAGAACAAACACGCCTTTTACTCTGGAAATATTCTAAGTGGAACAGTTAGAGCAGTGCATGTGGGTGCGTGCATGTGAGAGAAGGTATGACTTTTTTCTACGAATGCCCCCCCGCATGTGAAAGGTCTGCCTGTTCTGAGGAGTATTTGCTGTCTGACCACTAGGTAAACCGCATACACACACACACACACACACACACACACACACACACACACACACACACACACACACACACTCACACGCACACTCACACACACACACGCACGCACATTAACATTCTTGCATTTTTAGCCCACCCACCGAAAATTGCTTTCCTTCTCCCTCCTGTCAACACGCCTCTCCCCCAGGAAAAGTTATTTTAAGCTTAAATATGACATAGCTGCATGGGCCAATCGCACACTGTGACTTCAACTAAACCCACTCTATCATGAACAGTTCAACTGGAATGAAGGGGCCTTGACATGTATGTTGAAGGATCAAGACCTACCTGGGTTGACTTGAGCCCTCGCAGAGGCAGCCAGCAGGATAAAGACGACTCGGCGTGTGATCAGTTTAACCTCCATGACCTTCATCTCTTCTCCAGGAGCTGCACACCTAAACATGTCAGATATAAAGTGAGAGGTACCTTCACTGGTTCTCCGCTGAGGCAATTCACAATTAACACAGCAGGACAAGGAGGTGGCGGTTCAAGGGAAAATGTAGCTAGAAATATTAAGAATAAAAGTAGAAATACCTTGTACAATACAAATGGAAAAGTATATACAAGGCTGGATTTCAGTATAGATCAGTGGGTTAGTGGTGAGGCTCAAAGTGCTGCTAAGTAAGATGTAATATAGGCTTTTATACATCACATTGACACATTTTACACCCACTTCTATATTTGGGATGAGTCAAATGATGAGTCATGTACAAAAACTCTACTATAAAAAGGCTCAGCTAAAACACCAATGCACATAAATGATAAGAAAAATTGATCCAGAGTAAATGTAACAATTGGAAAAAGAAATAGAAAGCCTGAGAATATAATTTCTTTGTATGTATTATTATGATAAGGCTTGTGTGTGATATATATACAAATTTAATTTAATTTAATTGAATAATAGACATACTACTCATATACACTTGTTATATAGAACAAGACCTTACTAAACGTATTTGTTCAGTTTTTGTTTGATAAAAAAAAAATTGCTTAAAAAGTTAGGTTTCAAATTGAAAAATTAAATAAAAAATATAGAAATTGGAATTTTGTCTTGCACTTTATGTCCAGCCTAACACATAGCTAAAAAAACATTAAAAAACAGAGCATCATCATGAGTAATAATACGGAACATATGAGCCATTGCAACATTTATTTATAAAATTTCGAAATAAAGGTAGCCCACTTTTAAGCAGTAAAATAAAACAACCATTCCATTCTATCATCATCAGTACCTCGGGTCAAATATCTTCTCTTGACTCATCACAATTAGACCAATACAGAAGAAAATGTGATTCATTATCCACATCTCTGAATTCACACAATTCCCATATCCTATTTTCCGCAGGGATTTTGTATATATATATGTGTTAGTCACGTATCCCGATAGCAGCATGTTACTAATGTGCTGTGGCATTGAGAAACCCTGTTGAGCTCCTCACTGGTAGATGCACACACACAGTCCTCCTTGTGACCCACAGTCCTGCTCTCTCTCTCTCTCTCTCTCTCTCTCGCTCTCTCTCTGCCACCACAGTGGTTGCAGTATGAGTTTTATTTACCTTGTATAAGCCCAGTGAAGGTCTCAGTGACTTACACCCTCCAACGCACTGTGAAACTGCTCAGAAAGTGCACTTACACCACATTCACATGGTGTGTTCCCCTAAGATTTTTTGGGGGGGGAGAGTGTACTTCTGCAGCGGTGGGATGTGTACTCACCAAGAACGTATTGTAACTTGCGTATTTTGTACATAAAGACAGTACACTCCATTTAACTTAGTGTATCACACCATTAACTTGTGACTGAAATGAATCTTTCATTGGAGTTACCGGCTCATGTGATAATCGCTTACTCTCTGGTGTAAAAGCTTCTAAATGTGTGGGTGACAAACTGAAGTATTACAAAGTTAGCTACAATGTCTTTCCCTGTTGCACCTTTATCGATCTATTTATGTATGTATTAGAATGTTATTAGACCCGTGCTATATACTGATATCTATATATGAATATAATATGATAAACATCAATATATACGTGTCTATTCTTAAACTAATTTGTTCAATTTTTGTTGGCCACTTTCCCACAGCTAATGTGTCAATACAGAGCAGAGTCAAACCAGTCAGACTCCACGTGGGGGAACTTGGCCATTAAAGCCAATTGCGTTGTATTTTCCTGTGTGATGTCACTCTGTATGCTGAGCCGAGCTGAGCCGAGCTGAGCCGAGCTGAGCCGAGCTGACTCAAACTTCCCTCGAGGTCGACGTGGACGTCAGGGTTAATTATTCACATGTGAGGAAAATATGGATCTGACTTACATTCGCACGTTCCTCTCTGGTTATTATGAAACCATCTGTGTCGGGGAGTATTCCACATCCACTGGGAGTTGATGCAGTCCCCACTGCAAGTCGCTGACCTCTTCCTCTGAAGGACTTTCTGGGAATGGAAGGAGAGAGGGAGGGAGAGCCACGGAGAGAGAGAGAGAGAGAGAGAGAGAGAGAGAAAGAGCGAGAGGGAGGAAACAGTCCTTCTGGCTGGAGGAAAGAAAGAGAGAAAATAACTGCTTGGGATTTTGAGATGAAGCCAAAATCCCAGAATTCCACCTGATCCACAAATGGTTTCAATTATGGCCCACAGAGGCAGCTGAGCGCAGCAGCCTCCACCACCAGCTACTGACAAAAACAGACTGGAGCTCATTTCCCTGCAGAGACGAACCTGCTAATTACTGAAGGAGACGTGATGGTTTGGAAGAGAAAAAAACTGGATCACTGGAAACAAACTAGAAAGGGGCAGGACTGGGATAATGGAAACAGTGGGTGTGAGAAAAAGACAGAAGCTTGTTGTCATTATCAGAAGTGTGCATCAGAGTGGTTTCACAGCAGGGTCAAGCACAGAGTATATTTTAAATTATGTATTGAATGTTCATATTTTCAGTATCATGTCATCAGTTACTTTTAAGAACCACTAAATGAAATGTTTGCCTCACAGTCGCTGGTGACACTTCAGGATGCTATGGATGAAAGAAAATGCAGATATAAAAGTAATGATCGGAAGAAAGTAGAGAAATCAAATTAAAGCCTTTTAATAATTCTGTATATTTAGGTCACACACTCCTTTTGATATCACAATGCATTGAAGGGGTTCTGGTGCATCGGTATCTGTTATGATGAGATCTGTGATCACAAACCACAGCTTTTATCATAATGTGTCTACAATGGTCATTGTAACAAATATAATGGCCATTTAGCGGAATAGTTTGAAACATTTTCTCTATTAACAAGAGATGGATGAGAAGTTCAATATAACTTCTGACTGTGTTCTACATATAAAGCGACCGATACCGAGGGAGGAAATAGCCAGACAAGCTGTTCTATATCCCCTGTGGCTGGTTTCATGATCACCTAATAAAAGCTTATTCATGAGTGTTCATCACAGGAGCAACATGACTGCAGTTTGATGACAGTCCTCACAAAGCTAGGAATATTGTAGCTATAGGAAACATGGCATCTACCAATTTTATGTGCCTGCCTGAACCGACTGCTTCTCATTCACATGTAATGATATTTAGTGGAATCTATTCTTTCATCTGTACAATGTTTCCTCTGCCACTTCCTGCCACACAGAGCATTTCCAGCCACATGTTTAACATTATCTTATGTCAAATACATCTAATTTCTTCTCCAAACACACTTTTGATCAATAACTTCCTCGGCCTGACCTCCCTGTAGTTTTCTCATGTGTTGGTTTTGCTTGGCCTTTCCTCTGCCTGCCCAGCAGATGTGCCGTTCTATCTGAGTGTTTTTTTCCTCTTGGTTTCTCAGATCTCCCCTTTACTATTTTCTTAATGACGTTTGAGACAGTGGCAACTGCAGCTGGAAGCACTTTCATAACTTTATATAGCTCTGCCTGTTTTTGAGCGCATCCGTATCATCAGCTTCATTTCAGATCCTCCGTCAGCTTCTCAGAGGAGCCTGTGGTTCAAGTGGTTTACAGGGAGAGACTAAATCATCAGGTGACAAATGATATTTCTTGACCTCCTTGATGAGTCCTAACATCAGATAAGGTATAATTAGTTAATAAAGAGTGTATTACAAGGAGAAGGATGAGCACACATTTGCACATGCCACAATTACAGTTTTTTATTTAGCTTTAGTCAAGCTTTAGTTGTCCTTATGCCACAGGGGATGTATTGATTTATTTTTACTTCAAAGATGAACTTAATATGTAATTTGCCCGGGGTGCAGTAACCTGTGGGAGTTATATAGGAACTCCAGCAGAGATATGATCTCATAAGAGGATGATTTTGGTGATAGATTCGTTTTAACATTAAAAATGTCCTTACTACTACATTCATGGTACTAACACATATTGGCCTAACTTGGGTACAATGTCACTCATGAAACGCTTTGTAACTGTAAACTACCAGATACTCTGTGAACAGCGGTATACAATAATGTAATAAAATAGATTCAGAAGACTATTTTATCTTGACTCTGCTCAGAAACTTAGAAAAACAATATATGAAACTAATCTGCAGGTAAAAAGAACAAAAAATACAGAAGAATACTTTTTCAATGCAGTATTTAATTGCTGTCAGGACATTGTTTACTTTTAAAGTGAGATAAAAATCAATGCTTGATACAAATAACATTTCGTATGTCATGAAGAAAGAAAAAAGCCTTTATTGAATTTCATGGAGCTCAGTGACAGTCTGTGTTTCGGTGAGCTACACTGAATGGAAACATTACTTTAGCCTACCTCCAAAGGACACCTTTAAAAAGCCGATGTTTAGCAGCTAATGTGTTAGCTTATTGATGTTTGCTAATACAGTTGTTTGGAATAAACGAAAAAAGTTTAGGAAAGTTGAGCGATCATTGACGTTTTGACGATTCATCCTGTCGGGAACATGACTGATCGTGTTAAAATACATGACAATCATCATGGGATAAATGACTTCACTGTAAAACCACAAATGTCAAGGTCATGGTGGCGCTAGAGCAAAAACTGGGAGATTATACAACAAGAATCTGCAGGAATCATCATCTGGGGACCATGAATGTCTCTCCAAAAAAAACAAACATGCAGTCGAGGCATTAAAGCAACACTGCAGTGAAACCGTGTTGGTTGAATCCAGCTGACCTGCAGAATACAAAGCAACGTACATACGGATCGAGGAGGGGGGGGGAGCAGAGTGACACTGCAGACCATTCTTCACTATAGTCAAGCAAATGAGAGCAGGGGCCACCTCCTGGAGGCCGCCCACTGTGCCTGTGTCAGCAGCAGCAGTGCGAGTGGAGCTGCAGGACGTCGTGGCTGGGTGTGGGTGGGTAATGGCTGATATTCTTCATATTTATCCAGCGCATCTGCAGTGTTGCATCGAGCTGCTGCTCTAAGCGCGCTCGCACACAGTGAGCGTGATGGGAGCTGACCCTGTTTAACGGCCACAGCTGGTGTGTCTCCGATGATAATAGTGAGCCGTCGCCCTCGCAGAGCACCTGCCTGCATCCCATCATCCCGAGGAATTATAAATACTAACGAGAAAAAGCGTCTGGAAAAGGTCAGCCCAGAAAGAGGCGCTGCTTAGCAGGAAGCTTGAGACAAATTTCGGTTTTAGTGAGTCGCACTAAACGTGCTGGACACATCATAGCACCAGGTGGCATTGAGAAAGGGAATTAAATTCCACAAGAGGAGACGTTTACTTAAGTGCACTTTTGTTTATAGTACACTTCATATGAACAGGGCGCGATGTAACCTTGGAGGGAAACAACACAGATTGACAACAGAGATATGGATAGATGGATACGGCCGACAGATTGTGAGTGCAAGGCGGTAGGGGAAAGAGGTAATGAGCTTTAGGGGGAAAGTGGAGGAGGAAGGTGAGTGAGGGAGGCGAGGAGGAGGAGGGGGGCCAGGAAGAGATGAATCGATTTTTGGAAAGAGCTCAAAGAAACGTCATCGATTCAGCGATTCATTACGTTGGCTCTCAGTCAGCGAGGCCGCAAAAATATGAAGAGGCCCAGAGGTTCCCTGTTTGCCGCCTGTCGGTTCTTTGAATGGGTGACTCAAACAATCCTCTCTCTGAGGGGTGGAGCAGCGGCGATGCAGCAGTTTGTCGCTGCCGCAGTACGGCATTAATAAATAACAGTTTTAAGCAGCACAGACGGGACTGTAGCAGCACCTGCTCACAGGGAGGAGTTTCTCTCTGAGACACCTCATCGGAAAAAGCTCTGTAAGAGGATGAAGATAGGTGTGAATGAAACCGAGCCATGGATTGACTGCAGAGCATCGAAGTTAATCTGAATATATACATTGGGGGAAATCAGACTGGGACAGATACATGCTCATTTTCAAACCCATGTGTAATTCACAGACTAAGTGGCACAGCAAGCACAGCGAGATTTTTCATTATTCACAATCCCAAAAAATCCTTGAAAGCTTGTCCAGACAGATTTTAGCAAAGGAGTCTTTTCTTCCAAGGTCTTCATTTGACGACAGATCCGACGACCATGTCCGCGCCACATGATAAAGACACAACCACAGTGTAACAAGTCCAGTGAGAGAGTCAGAGAGCCAAAAGTATGAAGGTACAACAATCATTAGACTGATTACCACACACACACACACGGTATGCAACACAAAGGAGGGGAGAGAGAGCGAGAGAGTCTGAAACACCTTGTGACAAGTTTGATTAGAGTTGAATTGTGTCATGTTCTTATCTAGAAGTATGTCTGTTTTTTCTTCACCTCTGCCAATTAGGTTATGTTTATTTGTTGGTTTGTTTATTTGTCAAAAGGTTTACGCAAAAATGTTTTCCGCAAAAACGTACTTAAGGAGTGGCCAAGAGAACATCTAAAGTTTTTTTTAATCAGCATTTTTCTATTTATTCATATATTTTCACTGATTTCCAAGCTTATAGATGAATCTTGATCATGTATCATTCCCGTGCATTAAAGGCTCAGTATGTAGGATTCAGGTGAAAGGGATCTATTGGCAGAAGTTGAATATGAAATAATCAAAGTAATGTTTTCACGAGTGTGTTTCATCTAAATTGTACAAATTGTTGTTCTCTTTAGCCTAGAATGAGCTATTTATATTATAATACTTTATATTTACATTGGGAGTGGGTCCTCTCTACGAAGGCCCCCATGTTTTCTACAGGAGCCTTTGAATTCAGCTGCAAGATGGAAATTCACGACTTAATTCTACACACTGAACCTTTTAATCAGGTCTATCTAGGGAACTGATATGTGAGTGTGTACAATTTGGTGCAGCTAGATTCAATTTTAAATGACCTCAGGGCTGTGGTGGAGGCAGGCGCTGCACTCTGTGTCATTTTAGTTCCAAAATCACAGGAAGTAGCCCCCAGTGTAGGCCTTGTACTGTAGTGTGGAGCTCATGAAGATTTAATCAGCGACTGGATTAATAAAACTGCTGTCAAGACAAAAATTTAATTCAGTTTGATATTTTAATTTAGGATCATGGGCCAGTAAAAACTGTTAACTTCAGCTTTAGTTGTACTTAGTTTAGTGCTAATTGGTGGACATGATGAATAGACTGAAAGACTAGATTGTTATTTACATGGACTGTATATAAAGATGGACAAATAGCACTGATTTCAGCTTTAGTCCATGAAACCTCCAAACCTTAAACATTGTTGCAAAATTTGGCTTCTCTCACCGTTTCCAGCACTTTTGTGCACCTTGGGCATATCTCTGATGAAGAAGTGAAGATTTTAACCATTGGTGCAAAAATAAGGCTTATCTCACCGTTTCCAGCGCTTTCATGCACTTTGAGCAAATAAGAAAAGAGAAAGCCTTTAGGCCCCACTTTTTCATTGGGGACTCAAAAACGGAGGAGGCGTTTATAGACTATACTGAAGCCAGCCACCAGGTGGCGATCAAGATACTGGCTTTACTTTTGGGGAGCAGTCAACTTTAGATACAGTTTATGCTATTTTAAATGACAACATTAAGGGTTTGACAACAACAAGCTTGTTTTGGTTGGCATCTGTACATTTAATGTTGTATTTGAAGGAACCTATCATCCTTACTTCTTATCATCTTATTATTATTATTGTTGTTCTGAAATATTTTTTGTCGTCATCAAGTCATTCTAAATTTCAAGACTACATTGGGTCCTGTTAATTCAATCATGACTATTTTTGTTCTCATGATTTACTTATATGAGTTCCACTGCTCAGTAAAAAGAAAGTGACAAATCAAAACTTGAGCGTAAACTTTAAAACTTTCCTCAGACCTGTGGTGAGTAAGCGCTCAGTTCAGCTATTGAACATACGTAATTCATACCTGCACAAGATACTGATGTCACCATGCAGTATTTCTGTGCTATGAAGTCCTTTAGATAATGAATGTCACCTCTTAGTCATTGGGATGGGACATAAGTAACAAAGTTGCCTAGTGCAGCTTTACACACAGCACCACTACACAGCCACCTCATCCCCTAAGCAGTCCGACAGACTCTCTGCATTCAGCACGTTTAAGAGTCGAGCTGCACCGTCGGCCCCTATGCCCTCCCCCTGTCCCCAGCTGTCTCGGTCGTCGCTCTCATCTGTGTTTGATTCGTACTCTGATCCGATCCCTGACTCCCTGAACCGCAGCAGCTCCAGGGCTCCGAGGACCTGCTCCCCGAGTAGCGAGATCTCATCCGGGGCTCCGTCGCTGGGCGTCTCCCCCGCGTCCAGGCCCTGCTCCTGGCTGTCTGGCCCCCGGGAGGAGAAGCGGAAGCACTCGAGTCGAACTCCACCGCCACTCAGTCCCAGAGGGCTGGTGTCGGCAGCCATGGTGCCTGGAGAGCAGGGCCCGGGGAGGGCGGAGACCCAGGCACTGTCACAGATCTGGAGGTGAGACTGAGAGGCTAAATGGCCTATCGATGAAGACAGGGTGAGCAGTTCACGCTGGGGAGGCTTGGCGCGAAAGGTGATCTCCAGGAGGCTGTCCTGCGAGCCCACTGAGGACAAATCCCAAAAAAGATACGAGAGGAGAGAATTAGAGACAGATGAAACAAATCACAGAGAATTTAAACATCACATGTAAGAGGAGATGTCTGAGAGAGGCAGATGAGATTATTTAGAGTGCGGTGACGTCTGTGCTGAGAGGATTTGATAATTCATGACTGTATGGCAGCATATTGCCTCGTGCTAAATGCAGGGAGAGGAGAGCAGAGAGCAGCAGTGAATCCTCTGAGAGGGCTGGATAATTAATCCTGTGTCACGAATGGATCAAAAAAGAAAGTGATGACATGGAAGGGAAACGGACAGGGAAGAAAAAATCAAGACGGAAGAGATGACAGGGGAGAAAAATATTTTATGACACATTTAAAACAGAGAAAGAAAGGAAATGGACAAAGGTTCAAGCAGTAAATAAAAAATTGAGGCTGAGTCGTAGGACTAAAATTAAGCAGATTTCAACTCACTGGATGTCAATTGGCCGGCAGCTTTGAGTTCCAGCTCCTGGATCTGTTTGACCAGCAGGGAAATGTGCTGCAGCAGGTCAGTGTTCTGCTGCAGCAGCCTCTGCACTCTGGACTGGGCCTCGGTCCGTGCACACACCTCCACCGACAGCTGCTCCTGGAGCACATGAACCTGAACACACCAAAACCGTTCAACACATGTTGATGAAAGATGAGAGATATCTGTCCTCTGTCCTCAGTACCTGCGCTCCGGCTGCCAGCGCCTGCTGTTCCTGCTGCTGCAGTTGTTTCTGAAGGAGCTGGACGTGGTGCTCCGCAGAGCAGGGAGCCTCAGCTGTCAACTGACCCGACACAGACGCCCCGAGGATGGGAGAACCCAGCAGAGGAGAAGGGTCATCACACACCTGCAGCAGACAAATCAGGGACAACTACTTCTTACCGTATGACAAAGTGATCATGATGTGAAAGCATATGATGTCTTTTTTTCTTTACATGTCTGTTTTGTTGTTTGTTTGATCAGATAGATTAAGTGATCATAGCAAGCGTGAAGAGAAGTTCAAGTTTCATGGAAAGAAAGAGAAGAAGAAAAGCTGTATGTCAGTGCTTAACAATGCAGCGGAGAACCTCCACAGCACAGTGTGATTCTGCCAGACAATAACAATGTTGCCTACTTCCACTAAAAATAAAGTAAACAAAAGCTGCGGGTTGGCGGCACAGGAGATAGATTTAAAGGTAAAGTAAAGTATAAGACTAAAAGACTTAAATTGTGTGATGCATGGTTGACCAGTGAGCCCAGTCCTGGCTCAGTTGTGCAGCTTGCTCTCATGCACACAGACACAGAGAGAGAGAGCCGGTAAGGAATATACATTTACTACAGTGTTCCCAATTGCTGTTCAGTGTGTGTGTGTGTGTGTGAGAGAGAGAGAGAGAGAGAGAGAGAGAGAGAGAGAGAGAGAGAGAGCAGAGAAAGGACCGCTGTGCCATACAATGTCTTCCATAAGATTGTTTACAATATTTTTGGTTCATTTTTCATGGAAAAAGTGACAGTGGCTGAACAACAGCAGCAGACCAGCAAAGGGAGACAGTAACAAGCTTGACCTCTCTCTATCTCACACATACACACACACACACACGCACACACACACACACACACACACACACACACACACACACACACACACACACACACACACACACACACACACACACACACACACACAGTAGTAGTCGGTATATACACACTGTGGTTATATTTACTGTGTGGTGTGCTATATTGACGTCTGTCTGTGTGAGGGGCGGCAGAATGTCCCGTATGTACAGAGAGTATTTCCACAGCTGTGATTAAACCAGACGACCGAGGGGGCTCAGAGCAGGAAACTCTCTCCTCATCAGGTTTGTTTTGGCTCAGATGCCGAGTCCACGGATCCACGTTTGTCATTTTTATCCGGATGAAAACAAATTCACTTCTGCAATAAAAGATTTTAATCCCGATTTTCAAGTTGAGTCTCGAGCTGCTGCCTTTGAATCTAGGTTTCCTCTTTGATTTGATACACTAATGCATGATGGGCACAAACTGGGGCCATTAGTGGATATACAACTACTTTCTAAGTATAAGGACATATTAACAATGTGTGTGAATGTGTCGGATACAACATTAACAACTGCCAAAGGAGATAATAGTTGGCATAATTACAGTCAACACCTCTCTAAAACAATTTCAGTAATGTGATACGTTGGTATCACAGGAGTGTCATTGGTACATCCGCTCTTCACCTGTGGAGGATTCAGTCCACTCTTACTCTTCCTCCTTCATCCACCTCCTCCTTCTCAACCTCCTTCTCTGCCAGATGGGAGCTGGGATTTCCTCTTGCAGATCAGCTACATCTGCCTGGTTCCTCTTAAGGGACCAGTGTTACTGTGCCAGATACAAATTCAGGTTTCTTGATGCCAGGCTTGTATTTTTTGGTGGTTCCATTCTATGAGCTGAACTGTGTTTTGGCAAGACACTGAACCCCAAAGTTCCCCTGACGGCTATGCTGGCAGTGTACGAGAGCTGTGTGATGGAGAAAGTGCTGCACATAGATGCACTGTATATATGGACTATAAATGTGCGTGTGGATGGTTGAATGGCAAACTGCAGTGTAAAGCACTTTGAGTGGTCATCAGGACTTAAAGCTGCTATATGAATTCAAACCATCTACAGTTTAAATGCTGCAGCAGCATCTTCTGTGTCTCTGAGGCCTCAAGCCGAAGCTCAGTGCTGAAACTCTTCTCCTCTTTCAACAACAACATCGGAAAAATCCAGCCTGCGGTCTGTTCCTCCTCCCACCAGTGCTGTCAGTCTACATATATCTACGTACATTACCCCCCCAGATTCATATGAGGTCACAGTGATGTTGACCTTTCTCTCAATGTCTTCTGGAGATATAATATTCACCAAAAGTGAGTGGATGGACGAATGGGCTAACTATGTGAAAACACTCCACACTTTGAGGGACTTGTTTAACCTCTCTACATTTCTGCAGTTCTTTGCTGAGCTTTTCTTTTAGGACTTGAGGCTCATTTCCTTTGCAGATCGTTTTCGAGCCTTTCAATTTCCCCTCAGCAGCTGGCTGCATGCAGCCGTTACAGTTCTGTCTTCATCACGTCAACTTCCTCTTCATCAACCTTATCTCCTGGAGCATTTCTTTTTATGAGAGGGACTTTTTTGATTTCATCTTCTCCAGGCGCCTCAGTTTTTCTTCTCTGCAGGTTTGTTTACTACAAGCATCTCATCTTACAGACACATGATCAATTGTTAATTTAATCATCAGCTGTTGATTTAAAAAAAAAAAAACGGTTATGGCAGCTTTACAGCTGGTTGAAAAGTGATTCTGTCCCTCAAAGGAGGAAGAATCCTACCAGGCATTTTACTTTAATTATGGCAAACGTCAAAACAATTTCTGGTCTAATGATACATGCAGAGTGGAGTCTTGCATCTAATCTCTCATCAATCTATATAAACAGATCTGAATGTGCCGCCGTTGTTTGGTTTGAGCACATAATGTCAGACCTCTGCTGCTGGAGGAGCCGCCGTGAAGGACACGACTGATGTGTCACATCTGAGAAGGGAGGTAAACATGGTGGACACAGTTGTCATTATTATTAAACCGTGAAGGACACTTGACCTTCGTCTCCCGGGGAGACAGAGACATCGCAGGCGAGAGCCGAACAAATGCAACGCTGATGTCTTATTGTCGCGGGACTTCACTGAGAGAATGAAAATATAAAACTAATTTCCTTCTTCTCTGTGTATCCATGTAATTGGATGTAATATCCATTCAATTCAAACTAATTAACTCCCGCGCCAGAACAACACTTGTTTCCCCTCTTGAGCGATAAAGCCGACAGTGGTTGTAAAATGAGGCAACAGATATCAGAGAGCAAACAGCCACTTGTCCGACATTGCAGGATTAGGAGAGCCTCGCTGTATTTTCCCCCAGCAAACCATATGATCCGGTCAATATCAAAGAGCCCTGTGGAGGATTTCTTCACAAACAACCATAAAGGACGTGGTGTTCTCGCTTTATGTTCCACACTGATGTTCTCTCATCTTCACTTTCATCATATGAGCTGCGTGCCCTGCGGAATTATTTATTAGCAAGGCTTTTTCAAGGTTTTATATCAATGTTTTCTAAAATGCTAAAATACACCAAGTTTGTCCTCAGATGTTTCCTTGGTACGATGAGCAAATTAAATCCATCGCCTTCTCCTGGAGTCATTTATGTAACTTGCTTGTTTTGTTAAAGGTGTCGTTGTTTCTCAAACACCTCTTATCGTATTTGTTGAAATACTCTTCATGTCCCGATTACGGAAAATGAAAAAAAGCTTGGTCGAGTGACCTTTGCAGGACAGTAATATAAACGACGGAATGAAATGATTGGCTGGCGAATCTCTCTGTGACCTGCCGACCTGCACGTACTCTACTTTCTTCTTGTCTCCGCAACCCAGCGAGGTCTTTACACCACTGAGGCAGAGACGATAGCCAGAAGTTAGCGAGTGACTCACAGATAAGACATTTTCTGGCAGTTTGTGTGAGCGTGTTTATGTGTGTTTGGGACGTAGCTTTGATGAGAGGGGCGCAATGTATCTATTACACGTTTTCAAAGTGTAGCCTGCTCTTGTTTGTTATTGCAGGATTAGCAACCCTAGCCTTAAGTAGAGTGGATTCATAGATGAGTCAAACAACAGCAATGTAATCTGTAAGCTTTTTGCAAATTGTTTAAAGGACTACTCCATCAATTTAGCATCTCCCTTTCATTAAAGGACACATGTTGGGCTTTCTTCAGTGTTTCTTTCCTCTGGTGTGTTTATAGGTTTTTCTGTGAATGGTGAAGTTCTACACGATTAAAAAACCCACAGCTCCTGAAACATCTCGTCAGTAGTCCCTCACGTTGCATCACGACTCCCCATATTTGTGTAACACTCTCCAAGCGGCTAAAGTAAAGGCCAATGTATGCTTCTCCGTTTTGACGGACACGGACAGATAGGACCGCCTTCTCCAACGTGGAACGCCCTCTCCGGGCCTCTCCGCGGCTCCTCGGAGAGCTTTTCGTGCAGCTCTCATTTTTCTAACTACACGTCGAAATGGCGGAGAGCCCACGGATAGCCCTTGGCTGTGATTGGTCCGCTAACGCCAGCATTTCGGAATGGAATCTTCCTGTTCCATTCCCTACATCACAATAAACCAAAATCACAACTACGACTCTATGATTAATGTGACAAGTGTGTTAAGCCAGTGGCGTTGTCCGGCTGACGGTGGCTGGTTAGAGCACTTACAGCATGTGTGTACGGTCACATACGGTTATAACGAACTTTCATAACGGGGCTAGCGGACTAGCCACCATGCTAACTGCGGTGGGAACAGCGCAAAAACCCGCTGACTTAATCCCAAGGCTGTCATGACACTGTTTCTCAAACACCGTCAGGTTAGAAGCAAACACTTGGTAGTAGCTAGTATCGAGTGTCCGTGCTGACTGTGTGTGGAGGCTAGCTGCCTCCGTGTAGCTTCAAGCTGTTGCAGCTGTTGAATTAGCAACGCAGTTTGGAAACAATACCGGGGAACCGCTGCGTTAAGACACGATAACATAAGTACTTTGACCCGCTGGGTGTCACTTTATTTCAGCAAAACTGTCGCGTCATCAACAGCCCTTTTCTGTTGTCATCGTTCACTGTGTGTGAGGAGCCGGGAATCAGCGTCTACTAATTCTATGTCTATTGGCTGGCGGGCTAAAAACCTCCAGGCTGCCTGCACGCGTTTTAATGACGTCGTGTAATGGCACTCACGTGATTGGCTGTACAGGAGTGAGACATCTGATTGGCTACAGACGATCCCCTCTTAGAAAAAACGCATTCGTGAAACAGAGACACGTCAGGGGAGTCTCAAAAGTCTCACACACCAATGCAGCGAGGTTTACAAATTAAAAGCACTTTGTACATGCAGGTCCAACAGTTTATATATGAATGTAACAAGCTCCAAATATGTATTTGATGAAGATTGCAAATACTTTTACATACATATATTTGTGAATTTTTTTTCTATTTGTGTGTGCATCGGAAATATGTTTATGAATCTTATATTTTACATGTGAATTTTTTTTACTTATATATGGAATGAAACATATTTGTGTGTGCATTGAAAATGTATTTGTGGATCTTTTTTGCGCACGTATTCATTTCTGTGTGCATTTAATCCTTTTGAGACTGTTCTGGCTCCATACATGTTAAACCTAAGTGCCGGTCACACCGGACGCTGGGGCGCCGTGCAGCGATCGTTTCGGCGTCGAGTCTATTTTTTCCGCTTGACGCGAGCGTATCACAACAGGAAACACACTGGAAAATGATTATAAACGATATTTTATATGATATAAATGATCAAATATGCATCCCATACTTTGTATTCACCTTCTGTTGTCTTGGAGTTTTAATTTTACCACTTTTACCAACCACATTATTAAATGTCCCCGTCTGCCCGTCCACTACAGCCACACAAGCAGTGATACAGATAAAAAGAGAGA
This sequence comes from Pleuronectes platessa, assembly GCF_947347685.1. NCBI lineage: Eukaryota > Metazoa > Chordata > Actinopteri > Pleuronectiformes > Pleuronectidae > Pleuronectes > Pleuronectes platessa. Next base: position 16,620,042 of record NC_070638.1, on the reverse strand, counting down.
GGGGGGCTACGTATTCTCCACATAGGCTTGAGGGGAGAATACGTAATTTACCCTCGACACCCGACATTTAACGGAGCTAACAGCGGAGAAGTTCTTCAACATGGATGACATTAAATTAATAATTGAAGTGGAGAAGTAACTTGAGTTGTATGATTCTCAGCATATGTTGTATAAAGACAACACCAAAAAAGACACATGTTGGGACGCTGTTGCAGTTAATGTTGGAGCAACAAGTAAGTATATGCTTGAAAAAAATGATTAAATGCCGTTTTTACTGCAGGCTGATAACAGCAGAAGTATGTGATATTATTAGTAATGCGCAGCGCTTCGGCGTCGCTACCGCGTCCGGTGTGACCAGCCAAGCGCCGGTGCTCTAGGGATTAGCGCTTACGCCACGCTTCCGCGTCCGGTGTGAACCCGGCGTTAGCCTCTGAGTCATTAGTCAGCACAGTTTTAGAAGACTTGGGAGGCATTTTTTGTTCCGAAGATTCTACCAAATACTTTGTTGACTCTCAAAATACTACAATGAAATAATTATTTAACCAGGCTATTAACGAATTATAACTTATTTATGTGTCAAAGTTGGGACCTCGTGGTTTACATGTCTAGTTCCTCTGTGTTAAGTTTGACTCCCTGTTCAACGTTGCCCCAAAAAACATAAAAAGTTACATAAAAGTTCACGTATATCTTAAATGAACATAGTGCCTGTAGTAGAAAAATTAACTAAATATGCTTAACAAACTATTTTGTATTTGGATAGTAAGTTTCTGCAGCCTTGTAAGAGACTTTTATGACTTGTATTTACATACACCAAATGTTTAAGACTTGAGCTGTTTTATGGTCGGAACTGTTAGTGTTGAAATACGTTGAGACCATTTGTTACCCATCAAAGGAAGGAGTGGATGTCTTCTTATCACCTAAGGAAACACATGTGAATCAGCTGCTAATGTTTAGATTCCTCTCCTTCCCCCACCCATGTATCCTTCCTGGATTGGTTCAGAAGGACAGCCCTAAATCCTCCTATATAAGATCTGTGTTTTTGACTGTTCTTCATCCTCACTCTGAGACCCTTGTGGTTTCCCTGTGTTGATCCTTTCTGCAGAAAGCCCCTTATTAAATACACGTAGATAACTTTGTTGTTTCCAGCCTCTTGTATCTCCAGATTTCCATCACAATTTGGTGTCAGAAGTGGGATCGCACGTCTGGGCGGATCTGGACTCGGGTCAGCGGTTGACTGATCCTCTTGGAAAAATAGTTTCCAACCTTAACCTCCCCATACGGGTGAGATGCAGGGACTAAGACCCGAGTCCCGGATCGTCTCAGCGCTGCGATCTATCTGGTGAGAATCTGAGATTTCAAGTGTAATATATACCAAGCAAAGCATAGTGTTACGGAGAAGTTGGTCTAAGAGGAACGGGATCCTCAAGACAGGTGAAAGCCCTGTAAATTTTTAACCAAGGTTTAGAAAAAACCTGGAAGGTAGACTGACGAGGTACCTTTAAGAACGAGTTTGTTAAATAACACGACCACAGAGAGGACATAATACTGAGTTGTATTTGCATTGTGTGAAACAAGTCTCGAAAAGCGCGCTATGTAGAGAACTTCTTTAAGGCACTATGATTTGTATTGGTGAGGCAGGATATTTGAAAGTGTATTTAAAAAAAGAAAAAAAAGAAAAAAAAAGAAGAGATGAATTGAGAAACTAACAGTAACCAAGTAATTATAAGGAAATTACTATTGAATATAATATAGGAGGTATAACATTATTTTGACGATGTTTATATTACTAAGTTTTATATTTGCTCCTTAAGATAGCATTTAGGAGATTGATGAAGACTAACTAATACTTAAATTAAAATAAAAAAAAATCTTTACATAGGTAAATGAGAAAATAAGATTTGGGTAATAGAACTGAACTGAGTAATCCTTATGTGAACTTCATGCGAAGGAACTATGGTGACACAGTACTTAGTCTGATACAAGTATGGATGAGTGAATGTGGTTTCCAGCTGGGGGGAGTTTTCGTGTAAGGAATGTGGTTAGAAAGAAAATTGCATCAAAGGGACAGAAAACAGACACTGGCAGGGACAGATAACACCTCACAAATGTCTCAGTGTCTCAAAATGCAGGTTTCCAACCTCGACTCTTCCCCGCCGACAAGAAGACAACCAGAACAACACCAGGCTCCAACAGAAGCGGATGTTCCACAGCCAGGAGCCCAGGCTCCACAACAACCTTTTCCAGCTAATAACGTTCCAGACCCGCAACTCCTCTCTTCACCTTGCACCAGACAAGCAGGCAATATGGACTGGGACAGGATCCAGCCCAAATCGCGAATTGTTGAAGTGACCTGATGTTGCCAGCCTGTTAAAACGTACAGGCATCAAGTGGGACTCAGGAAGAGCTTAATAAAAACACATGCAGTTCATGCGAAGAAGAAGAAGAAATAAGACACTGATCTGCATAAAGCCTCACTGACAATGTTCACAGGTACATCGCGGATGCAGAAGAAGAGGATTTCAAGGAAGGAGAGGAGACGGCACGTGGAATGATGATTGGGACATTTGTTTTCTCTATGGAGAGAAGGGACAGTGGGCAAAACTAAAAAAAAATTGCAGAAGAAACAGCAACTTTACAAGGTGATTGAACCGAGGCGGGGATGGAGGAGAGGGAGGAACCAGCAGCTTTGAACACAGAACGAGGCCGTGAGGAACACTTCACACATCAAGAGGGTGAATGCACCACACCAACACAAACACTTATCAGGGAAGTAAATTTTTTTTTTTTATTTTTTTTTTTATAAAAGAAACACAAACTACTGATAGGAACATATGATAAATATTAATGAAATGTATATGTTCGTATGCCAACGCACACACTCACAGTGCTAGGGAAAGAGAATATATTCCTTGTTGTTGTAGGAGCAACACATTCAGTCATCAACAGTGATATGTTTGACACACATCCTAAGATGAGCGAATGAGTTGTTAGATCTGTGTTAGATTCAGGAAGCACCGTGGTTGAAAATTCATGACTCCCTTAATATGAGGTGATATTATAATATAATATAATATGAGGCATCGCTGAAAAATTCAAGTGTTAATTTTTTGCTATCCTCATGTTGTCCAAATTAACATGATGGGAAAAGATGTAAAGTATCTTTTGGATATTTTATAGTTTCCAACCCATTAGGAGTCATAGTGATCCGAAACGGCTGATCTGGATCCACTACAGATTTACACGTGCATTAAGTGTAATGCTGATTCACTGTTAAGTGAGTATGAATGGAAGCTCTGTTCATCTATTGTCACATCGATCTAGTGGACAAGGCACATTCAGTCATACTAAGAACATCCAAAAGATGTACACTGCACTCAAACACAAAGGGAGAGATGCAGGTTTTGAGAAAAGATGGTTTAGAGAAAGTTGTGTGAAAGATAATTTAACACTAAGTTTCATGTTCTGGAATGAACATAGATGTGCTGTTTCTGAAGTCACCCTCTCAGTTCCTTCACAGATGTTCAGAGGATGCTCTCCTTTTGAAGTTCCTGGTTCACACTCACATGACTTGCTGTCAAAAACAAAAATGATGAATGGCAAGACTTGGGACCGTGGATACAAAAATGTGTCAATGCTGACATTTGGGAAAAAATATCAGATCCTGTGGTTAGGTAAAATCTATTTTTGAAAAAAATCTGTTGTTCACACTTTCAAGGTTGTTTAACTGGTACCAGACACACATAAAGAAGCCCAATATGCACATGCATATTTAGATTATACAAACAACATTTCAAGGGCTCAAGGTAATCATGATGTGGGTTTAATTGAAACATGGAACCTGTGGTTATCACACCATGATCTGACAATATCTAATAAAACAGAAAGCCATCGATGGTATTATACCCGTTTTCAACTCTCTATTGAGGGCAGGTGTAATTGTTCCTTGCAAGGATTCACTTGTGCACACTCCGATTTTTTCCGGTGAGGAGTATTTTTGATAAAACACAACCTGAGGATTTGCAATTCATCTAAGATTTGTAGGTTGTCAACGCTGAGTACAACAACGCGCTTCGTCGGTTCCAAATTCTTAAAACAATACTTTGGTAAGTTCTGAAGGATAGTAAATGGTTCTCTGTTGTTGATCGGACAAATGCATTCTTCAGTGTTTAAATTGATAAAGACAGCCAATACTGGTTTGCATTTGAGTTCGACAGAGAAAGTTATACAATCACATGCCTTCGTCAAGGCTATTGTGAATCACTGACCATTTACAACCAAGCACTAAAGGAGAGCTTGAGCTAATTTAGAGATAACAGCAGGAAGAGCACATTTATGATATTTTGACAATATAATGATTTGTGATTTGTGCTCCAACTGAAGAATATTGTGAAAATTATTCTGTAGCTCTACTAAATTATCTAAATGCATAAGGTAATAAGGCAAGCCTGAACAACTACAGTTTGTTAAAGTATAATTTTGTTAAAGTATAAGTTTGTTAAAGTATAAGTTTGTAAAAATATAGGTTTGTAAAAGTAAAAGTTACATTTTTGGGGCATATGATCACAGCAGAGGGCAAATCCCTCTCCCCTAATAGAGTAACAGTAATTCAAAGATTCCTAAACTGTTAGAAAGAAATAAGTGATGTCATTCCTGTGATCGATTCTTATTGCAGATCATTTATACCTAACTATGCTGTCCTCGAGGAGTCCCTCAGCGCAATCGCACACGGGCTTACAAGCATTTAGCAAAGTTATATGGACTGATTACGCAGAGAAAGCTTTCACTGACTTGAAACTGACCCTACAATTGACCACCCGACTTTATGACTACCCGACCCTGACCGACCTTTCACACAAGCAGTTGACAAGAGGGTGGAGTAGATGATATCAGTGCTGCTCCCAGACCAAGGGCAAACAGAGACCTGTTGCATTTTTCTGAGCAAAACTTGATCCAGTTGCTGCAGGCCTGCCTACTTGTCTCAGAGCTGTAGCAGTGGCAGAGAAGGCTGTAATGGCATCCAGGGATTTAGTAGGGTACTCTCCACTCACCCTGTTGGTACCACATGCTATGTCTTCGATTTTGTTGGAACAAAAGATATCTCATTTGTCTGCTGCACGCTGGCTTCGTTATCATGCTATTCTGTTGGAAATGCCTAATATCACTGTGAAAAGATGTAATGTTCTTAACCAGCTACTCTTCTTCCAACAGAAGGATATGGTGAATAACATAAATGTGTAGTAACAATAACTGAAGTTTGATCCTCCATACTAGATTTACAGGAAACACCACTGCAGAATCCAGACCTTGAACTGTTTGTGGATGGATCAGCGTCTCGCAATTCAGACACAGGAGCAAATCAAGTTGGTTTCTCTGTGGTTACAGCACATGATACATTGATTGCAAGACCACTCCCTGCTTCCCTGTCTGCACAGGCAGCAGAGCTCACTGCTCTCATTGAAGCATGCAAATTGGCTAAGGGGAAAAGGGTTCATATCTACACTTACACTAGATATGCATATGGTGTAGTACATGATTTTGGCACGATTTGGAAACACAGAGAATTCCTTACATCAGCAGGCAAACCAACTGCAAATCATGCTCTAGTGTCTCAGATGCTTGATGCTATCCTCCTCCCCAAACATGTTGCTGTATGTAAATGTGATGCTAACACCTCTAATAATGACCCAGTATCACAAGGAAATGCCAGTCACTGCAAGAGAGTCCCAGAACCGGAAATTCTAACTGCTGCACCCACACTGAATAAGTAAAGCGAAAGATCGGTGAAGAGGGGGCAGTGCTGACCAGCACAGCTGTTGGTAATAGTTGCTTCAGAAAATCACATGATACACACACCACCGAGAGGACGACAAATGGAACGCTGACCTCTCCAGTCAGCTGGGTCTAAGTGGCAGTAGAGGAACTGTTCTCTCAATAATGATGACAGCGATCTCCCGCTGACACGCTTGATACGAATTTCGTTTTTTGTGGGTTTCAAGCATCCTGTGCGATATGATGATTTGTTTTCCTTTGAAGCTACAGAAAGTGTTTGCTCGTTTGAACATGCCACACTTCTATTCGCACGTATGTCTCCCCCACACTGCACCTTTATACTCACAGTTTGGTTACTGTAGCCTCCATGGGCCTTATGGGGAATGCCAACTGTGTCCCTATGGTTTGTATTGCCAGATGACACACGAACTAGATCTACAGTGACGACAATATAAGGTGTGTTTCCCCTCCCTGAGGGGTTTCCTCCCCAGAACCCTTTGATAGTGATAAAGAATCTGATGTTACTGTGTGTTTGTTTAATCTGCTCTTATCATTCCTTCCTCCCATTTAAAGACGCATACCGCCTGTGACAAAGGCAGTTTGCTTGACACTACTGTGATGATGATGGTGAATTGATGTATTTGATTTTTTCATTCTCATAAGTTGTCAATAAATGACAAAAAGGAGGGAAATGTAGTAGAAAAATTAACTAAATATGCTTAACAAACTATTTTGTATTTGGATAGTAAGTTTCTGCAGCCTTGTAAGAGACTTTTATGACTTGTATTTACATACACCAAATGTTTAAGACTTGAGCTGTTTTATGGTCGGAACTGTTAGTGTTGAAATACGTTGAGACCATTTGTTACCCATCAAAGGAAGGAGTGGATGTCTTCTTATCACCTAAGGAAACACATGTGAATCAGCTGCTAATGTTTAGATTCCTCTCCTTCCCCCACCCATGTATCCTTCCTGGATTGGTTCAGAAGGACAGCCCTAAATCCTCCTATATAAGATCTGTGTTTTTGACTGTTCTTCATCCTCACTCTGAGACCCTTGTGGTTTCCCTGTGTTGATCCTTTCTGCAGAAAGCCCCTTATTAAATACACGTAGATAACTTTGTTGTTTCCAGCCTCTTGTATCTCCAGATTTCCATCACATGCCTCAAAATTCTCATCAATCTTTTCCGTAGGTCTTCTTGACCATAACACGAGTCATGAGTCATCTGATCCTAATATTTTACTTAATGGGTTCAATAATACCTGTCAAACCACACTGGATATCACAGCCTCCATTAAAACAAGAATGAAATCCCCTATTAACACCTCTCCATGGGTTGATGACAGGCTACGAGAACTTAAAAGGCTGTGCAGAAAAAATGAACGGAAGTGGAAAAAGACCAAACTGCATGTCCACTACCTAAAAATGAAAGAACTCTTAACTTCCTATAATGACAAAATAAAAATTGCAAGAGCCAACTATTTCTTGAAACTAATCACTAGTAATTACCATAATAACAAGAAAAGTTTTATCCTTAAGTGCTTGCTCATTGTGGGAACTGTTGGGTTTCTCTATAAACTTAAGGTCTTGAGCTTATTATGTTATGATTTGGCTCTTAAATTTATTTTTGCCATGGACTTTTGTGTGAAGCATGCTGTTACCTCGTTTAGATAAGTGCTACACAAATAAAGTTATCATTAATATTATTACTATGATTATTATTATGACCCAACTGACATATTGTTATATATAGGCCTACTCAATTCTAAACAGACACAACACCTGTTTTTTTAAACCCCTCATAATTTTGCTGTATTTGTACATATTATATTATCTGTAAAGTATGACATATAAATTTGTAAAATTTAATACAGTTTTATTCTGTTTAAAACATTTTTTTTAACACTGTTATGTTGTAATTTTAACTGTATTGTATTGCTTTTTCTATTACAGTTTTTCTTTGTTGAAACTACAGTAATCTGTAAATTCTACAAAGAAATATGATTATTTTAGCATATTTTTACCTTAAAATTAAGTTATGTTACGTTCAGTATTTAAAAAAATATTCCTTTAAATTAAACCCTGCTCATTGTTTTTCCATTTACAATATTTTTATGTTACGATTTCACAGCACTTCACTGTTAATTTCACGGACTTTTATTACAGTGTGGCTATGGCGTAATGACAAGATCACGTGGTGACGTAGTCTGGCCGTGATCAAGATGTTACGTACAAGATGGAGGTTTCCTAAGTGAAGCCACGTTGCGAAAAGCAAAATGGCTGCCGGTCACTGACCTTAACAAAGGGGATCTTTAGACAAAGAGATTTCTTATCTCCTGGTTCTGGCGCTGAATGGCGTCGAGATGTATTGAGGCTCTTTAAATCTAGAATTTTCTATGCCATATGAAATATGTAAGTGTAGGTCGGGACGTGTGTAAGAAACAGGTTTAGGAGAAAAGAGAGAGAGAGAGAGATCAGGAAAGCTCTCAAAACATCGTCAGAGACAAACTTCCGGCGAAGCGGGCAGTCCAGTTACGTGAGATGTATCTTTTAACAGATGTAAATCTCCGCACAATATCTCTGACGGTAACACGTAAAAAAGGAAGTGCCGGCTTGTTACGCGCGCTTCTCAGAACATAGTAGACAAAGGAACCAGTTAGTTGATCCGGAGGTAATTTTAGGGAGCAATTACAGACGTTTGTTTTATTTCCATTTTCTTTTATTTCTTTATTCAGTCGACGTTTTATTTTGATAGGACTTTTTGTTATTTTAACTTGAAAGAAATCGCCACAGGAAGTCCACTCGCAGGCCGAGATCATAGACTTTCTTTTTCACGATCCCCACAACTGCGCCACAGCTGATCCTAACCCTGCAGAAGAGACGAGGCCGAATTCCGTTCCAAGAGCAAGAGAAGTTCGCTCTATTCGGCCCAGCGCTAACCTCCGTTGTAAACACGAGACCCACCGGACCCAGGACTTCACTCATTTGTTTTCCAGGAAAATTCGCCGTTCGTGCAGGCATCCTGAGGTTAACAACGAGATTCACTGGACTTCCCGAAAATCCGCGCGCCACGCGCAAGCAACACCGCGAAGGTCACAGTAAGAGACTGGGCAGAGACTAGTTTAAATACTTAGCGTGTCATGTTATTTGAGTGTGTTTGTTTGTAGATCGCTGATCTGTTTTTAGCCGTGTAACGCGCGGCGAACTGGAGACGTCACATCCGGTTCCTTTGTCTACTATGTTCTGAGAAGCGCGCGTAACAAGCCGGCACTTCTTTTTTTACGTGTTACCGTCAGAGATATTGTGCGGAGATTTACATCTGTTAAAAGATACATCTCACGTAACTGGACTGCCCGCTTCGCCGGAAGTTTGTCTCTGACGATGTTTTGAAAGCTTTCCTGATCTCTCTCTCTCTCCCTCTCTCTCTCTCTTTTCTCCTAAACCTGTTTCTTACACACGTCCCGACCTACACTTACATTTTTCATGTGGCATAGAAAATTCTAGATTTAAAGAGCCTCAATACATCTCGACGCCATTCGGCGCCAGAACCAGGAGATAAGAAATCTCTTTGTCTAAAGACCCCCTTTGTTAAGGTCAGTGACCGGCAGCCATTTTGCTTTTCGCAACGTGGCTTCACTTAGGAAACCTCCAGCTTGTACGTAACATCTTGATCACGGCCAGACTACGTCACCACGTGATCTTGTCATTACGCCATAGCCACTCCCATTTCTCTTTCTCAGACACACACACACACACACATAGAGACACAGACAGGCAGACACACACGATCACACAAACACACACACCAGTAGATACTCAGTATTACATGTGTGACAATTGTGATAAGTGCTGCTACTGCTGTTGCCATCTTTGAAATATTGGAGTTTGTTAAATGAAGAATCATTGAAATAATATTAATTTATTTCCATAAAATCGTAATTTGTACATTTTACAGAAAATCTAATTGCAGTATTTAGATGTTGATTTTACTGTAAAGTCTTAAAAGAAAATACTGAAAAATACACTACATTATATAAAAATTTGGAGTAAAATTTGCAGAGGAATTCCGTTAAATGACAGCCTTATAATGAAGAATTTAAAGTTCTTTTCAGTGAAACTGAATGGGGCTCAATGTATAATAAGCGACAACTGCATGTAAATCTTACGGAAGGAATTTGTTAAATAGCAGCATGGTTATGCTAATTAAGCAGAAAAGGGCTGTAGGATTTACATGTTTAAAATGTATTTTTTTATTAAAATTGAACAGATTAAATTGTCAAAATTACAAGTTGTTCTTGTAAAGTTGATTACATTTTTACTGTAAATTTTACAGAATTACTCTGGCAACCCAGCTGCCAACTTTTTTCCGTAAAAACGATGGGATTTTTCTAACAGTGCACTCCTCTTTCTCTTTCTCAGACACACACACACACACACACACACAATAGAGACACAGACAGGCAGACACACACGATCACACACACACACACACACACACACACCAGTAGATACTCAGTATTACATGTGTGACCATTGTGATAAGTGCTGCTGCTGCTGTTGCCATCTTTGAAATATTGGAGTTTGTTAAATGAAGAATCATTGAAATAACATTAACTTTATTTCCCCTTTTTAATAAATACTTTTGTGATTAAAATATTTGTATTTCTGTGATTATTTGTACATGTGAATACAGCTGGATTACTATAGCCTGTGCTTGAACTTAAAACCCTTCATTGTTTATTGTATAATCATTAATATTAAATATTGAGATTATTAATTTAACTTTTATCACTTGAGACTGATAACTATAGTTTGACTAGTTGGTCCCTGTAACCAGGGTGGTGCCCCGCTACGATAAGCAATGATTACAGATTGTATTATTCTTAATTGATAATTTTATTGTTTTCATTAATTATTTAACCATTATTAATGGATAACCGTATCATTTCTAATTAATTATTTTACTATTCTTAATTAATAGCTTTATAATTTTTAATTATTTTTAATAAATAATTTCTATTTTAATAATCATTTCTCATGATTATTAATAATTAGCCAACGTCAAATCTACTACTACTATTGCACAACATCAATCTGTTTTAGACAGAGTTAAAAGGTCCTGTTTTAAATGATCCTTGTGGTATTTTGACCAAAATATGTTACAGACATTTCATTAAGACCCCAAGGAACCATATCAACTGTGATAAAATGGGTATAATATGTCTCCGTTAAATAAAGTTTAGTTAAATCAAAGATTGTTTCATAAATCTGATTCAATACCTCATTAAAAGGTAAGAGTAATAAAGGGCTGAAATAATTTAAAATAGTGCTTTTTAATACATTTAGAAACTATATTACTAATTATATGTATTATATGTACTGTGTTAGGCCATAGAGTTTAATTCTGTGTCATTTTGGTTGGTGGTGTGCCCCAGGATTTTGTAAATATAAAAAATGTAAAAATGTGCCGCAGCTCCAAAAAGGTTGAAAATCACTGCTGTATAGGATAAGTGAAAGGAAAGAAAATGCATGACATTGTTTAGTATTTTTTATTCAAAGAACTGTTGTAACTATGTAAATTGATTCTGTGAATTATAAACAATTCTCTATGAAGCTGACGCAGAAGAAACACCGTGTCCGATTCGCTTTATTAACATCTCCCCTTTCCAGGGCACAACACCTCCAGCATGTTTGCACCTGTTATCATTATCACAAGTACTGATCACCAGCAAAACGACCACCAACCAGACGGGCAATCTGTTATAGTTCACATGTAAGGTAGCACTCTCTAGTCGGGATCTGAGTAGATTAGGTCCTACCCTTCCTTCCCCTGAACAGTTTGCCCATGGAAGAGACGAACCGGCCGAAACATCCTTTCTTTTTAGGTGGAGGGGACATCAATTGAATCCTCAATTCATCAATGAAGATGGAGTCAACCCTCTGTTTCTCCATGAATTGCAGAACTTCCTTCGCAGTGCCAAGTTTCTTCAGCAGTTCTTTGAACACGGCCTTGTGGATCTTCTCAACATTTTGGAATGTGGTTACGAACATTTTATCGTGCTTGATCTGCTGCTTTGCCTTCTCTGAAAGATGTTTGATAAGACTGTGCGCATCTATCACACTCGGTGGTACTTTGGCCTTCTTTATGGTGTACATAACCAGTCCTGTAATGACCAAGTCAAGCTGTATGTGAGCTAAGTTCGGCGTTGACATCCTTGTTGGCTCACAAGGATGCCTTGGCTTGTCAGAGGTTTTGCACAAACGATGTCTTTGTGTCATTTTTGAACATTTTTCACCATCACCACCTCCATCATGTGAAGATTCATCTCCAGAATTTTCTTCATCAGAATTTTCCTCATCAGAATCTTCCTCCTCAGAATTTTCCTCATGAGAATTTTCCTCCTCAGAATTTTCCTCATGAGAATTTTCCTCATCAGAATTTTCCTCATCAGAATTTTCCTCATGAGAATTTTCCTCATCAGAATTTTCCTCATCAGAATTTTCCTCATCAGAATTTTCCTCATCAGAATTTTCCTCATCAGAATTTTTCTCCTCAGAATTTTCCTCATCAGAATTCAAAGTATCTGAATCCCTGTCATCCATGTCCTCTTGAGGGTCTGAATTTTCAGAATCTGAATATTCATATCCAGAATCTCCATCTTCATCATTTCCATCATCAGAATTTTCCTCTGACTTTCTCAGATGTGAGATACGTCTTACTTGTTCACCACTGTCCTCATGAAGGTCCTGGTCTTCTGCTTGACTGTGGGTGGGGGATGAAGTGCTCAAGCTATTTGTTATATTGCCAATTAGAGCAATCACTGCGTCTAAAGTTTGTGGAGCATCACAGCTTCCCTCAGAAATTTCTGTAAGCATAAAGGCTATGCGGTTGTTTATTTTGCTCACAGTCTCTCGAGCAATTAACCGGCTGAATTCACACAAGCTCTCACAGTATCTTCTTGATTCATCTGCTGGAATGTGACGGAAGAACGGTGGAAGGTTGTCTTTCATGTTCTTCACGACGAATTCTTCATCTATACCAAAGTAACTTTGGTCCGGACGTACTGGTGAATTAATCCTTGGGGATTTCTCTTTCCCATCTAAAACAATTGCCTTGATGCTTTTCTGGATTTCCCAGGTGGACAGTTTGAGAACATGTTTGCATAAACTGTTCACAGTGATCAGATTGAGTCTGGGTGAGTCCATGGTGACTGTTTAGGTTTAGTAACTAGTTTTGTACCAATGTCTCAACAGGTTAATATATCAGTGTTTTAATCTGCTTTGTTCAGCCAACATCAGGATAATGCCTAACATATATATGTTCTCTAGCCTTTGATCAAAGGTGGGATCATAGGGAGAGGAAACTCACCCAACCTTTTGAAGTTAAAAGGTTAAAGGGATAAAGTAAAGGGTAAGAAGATGGGTACTATCTATAGAGTACCTTGATGTTCTTTGCCACCCACCAATCTTCTTCTTTGTTCAGTTTATTAGCGGATAGCAACCTACTGTTTTGAGAGTGTGTGAATCAGAGTTATCCGGGTCACCTTAAATCATTGTCACCCTCCGATAATGAAGCTTACTCCCTATTCCAATCATTTCCAAGCTCAGTTCCTCCACTGCATGCATTGCAATTTCCTACTTTAGCTTTTCTCGTTCTCCAACATACTTGTTACAGTGAAGCATTATGCTCCACTGATGATTTGGCAGTAATCACATAATCCTGTAGGATGTCATTTTAGTACATGCAGTGTGTTACTGAGTTCAGTTTGTCCTATCGGCCTGGTCAAGATGTTCTCCTCTTTGTTGCTCCCATGGCCGACCACACTGTGCTCACCTCCTGCTGCACTGCATAAAGATGTCTCCCTGTATTAGCTACATCCCGGCTGCCATTGTGTAATAATGTTTCCTTTGGTTATTGTTCTTCCTTCCGATTTGCCAAGTGAACTGTCCATGACGTCTTCACAATTTAGTGCTTAGCCAATAAATCCACCCCTTTATTCTGCTTTATTCCTAAGTGTGATCCGGCAACTTCATTAAAAGTAGCCACAATATTCATATTTTGAAATCTATACAGAGTAGATATCTCATTAACAAAATCTTGCCTACTTTTGATGAAAATAACTTTAACAGCATGATTACTGAGCATGAATCTGACTGGCCTTCCTGATTTGTAGCTTAAGTCTATTTAATGGGGGGTAGGTAGGTCGACTTAACGTGTGACCCTAAATGGTCTGCTTGTGCTCCTAATATTTTCAGTAGGAGGATATGTGCTGCTTGTAAAAGAAGTTAGTCTAAAAAATCACTTATATGTGAATAATTTTTAAACTGTTTTGACTGGTTCTTGACATCAAAAGCAGTTTGACTCTATAGAGAATATTGGGTAATTTCTCACTGTTTTCTAACATTTTATTATCTAAGTTATTGATTGATTATTGAAGAAAATATAAGAACACCAAGGTTAATCTGTGATGTAGTTCTCTGATGAACATCTTTGCCTGGTAAAATTATAACAGCATCAAAAAACAACTGAGCTCAGGAAATAATTCAGATCTTAACACACGATAGACCTGTCTGAGCTGATATTAAAAATCAATGCAAAAAGTTTCCAGCAAATTTGCAATTTATCAAATCACGTGGACACATACCCAGGGTTCCCACGGTACCTGGAAACCATGGAAAACATGGAATTTATTTTTTCATTTTCCAGGTTTGGAAAAGTCATGGAAACTGAGCAAAAGTGAACACTTACATGGAAATTGAAACAGTTATCCTGGAAAATTGTATTGGATGATGTGTAAAATAGTAATAAAATGAAACTATTGAACACAGAATTAAGATAAGTTTATAAAAACCCTTTACATGTGAACAGCTCTTACTGTAGATAGAAATGGATGATCCCATGTTGTAGAACATGCTCTTGGCATCCTATCTGGTGTATTGGATGTTGGAATTTGATCAGGCAACCTGGTGATATGGACTTTAAAAGTATAGTTTCGGATTGGTGGACTTCGGGAATAATAACCGAGAAACATTACTCGCGATCTCAATAGAAGGGTCAAATACATGCATTTCCCAGCCAACACGGGAGCCTTGACATCTACAGTGAAACTTCTTATGCAAGTTTATCCTCAAATGTAAGAAGCTGTGTTTTAACTGTGTGGTAAACCTGGGTTTATCAACGTTAGTTAGTAACCTGTGCAATCTTGCTAGCTAGCAAGCTGCAACTTGCTAGCTTCAGCTTGCACTAGAATTGTTGACGTAATTTTTACCTTGCTTTTAAAATACTAGAACTATGTTTGATCCCCATATGTATTTCACTCACTGACTTTTCCTAAAACCGTGTTATTCACCACATTTAGGGGAGTTTGTTTTGAATTTGGATTCATTAATGATGGTTAGCAAGCACATGCAGTGCAATCTTGCTAGCCAACATTCAGCTTGCTAACTAACTAGCTAGTGTTGGCTAGCTGGCGTTGCTAGCTAACTACCAATACATTTTCACATTAGGCTGTGACATTACTTCTATGCTAGTTGACATGACCAGTCTAGTCTTGATCAATTTTGTAACATTCATTCTTATATCTACTTTTAGCTATTTTGTGATTTTTCGTTTTTTCTTTAAAAAAATGATAGTACTAAATAGGAACATTTGGGGTGAGACGTTTTTTAGGTTGCTGTACTGAGGAACCACAGGGGAACCAGCCTTAGGTTTTTCCTTTTAGGTTCATTAGTTTGATTTACAAAAGCTTTTACAGAGTAAGGGTAGGCATATTACCTCTTCTACGTAAGACTCATAATCTCAAATGTGTGATGCATTACAGGAGTGAGTGACAATGACACGCTGTAGATTCAGGATGAGGAAGAGAAGAGGGGAGAAGATGAAAGAGGAGGATACAAGAGTAGAGGATGACAGAGGAAAAGGGAGAAGAGTGGAGAGGAGTTGAGAAGAGTAGGAAGAGAAGACAGGAGCGGATACGAGAGGGGAGGTGTGGAGAGAAGAGGACAGGATAAGATAGGAGAGGAGTGGAAGAGAGAACAAATATCAATCCCAGTGCTCATGTGTCTCAAAGTTCCCGTTCAATAAATTGTTGTTCATCTACAGATTGTTGCATTATTTCATGCATTGATATATCAATAAGACATAATCTCTAAGCATTTACAATGTAGACTTGACTGGCACATCTTTTAAATCAAGTTAGTAGTCAGGTGTCCTAGGGGGTTGTGTTTGTGAGGGGAGGGGGGCGCGGAAAGCTTCAGGGGCCTATAGATCATTACTTAATATGGTACCTGGAAAATCAGGAGGTAGCATGGAATTTTTTTTCAAGGCAAGCGTGGGAACCCTGGTGTCCCTTTCTGTCATTTTTAAACGCACAAACCATTGATTGAATATTTGCTCTATTTGTGACTTACGTGAAAGGATACATTTTTTGCTTTTGTATCATTGATTGCCTGAAAAAGCTATTCAGTTTTGCAAGGATCATTTTTCATTACCTCCTGAGACCTTTAAGACCAAATAATGAATCGATAGAATGAGATGTGCAGATTACTTCATAATGAAAAGGATTTAGTTGCTATAATTAAAAAAAAATCACTATCTGCAGTAATGGCTTCATCTATGAATATTTCATAAAACCTCCAGCTGCTAATGGAGTTTGAAAGTAGCACGGTGCTTTACATGATCACACACCGTGACGCAATCAAGGACAACTCATGTACGCTACCTTCACATCGTTACCAAGGGCCTCGTCTTTTTTACTCTTCTCCGGGTCGGATGAAGAGACGCACTCGATGCTCTCCTCTGTAGTGGCTTCAAGGTCGGCCTCTTCTGACAACGCAAACCTCTTCTTCGCTGTGGAGAGACCAGACAGATTCAATATGCCGCTGTTTTACAGTTTACGACACGTCTACGGGCGCTGACAGCAGCGGCGGACGAGCAAGGTCTCTGAACAGTGGCCTGCCCGATTCACCGAAACCAAACTGCAGCTGCGGCAAAGGAAAACTACCTGCAGCAGATAATTACATATTTTATCTGGGAAGATTGTGCGACCGTTTGTTTCTGCAGAAGTTAAGGGTTGGTGTAGAGAGGACGAAGAAGAAGAAGAAGAAGAAGAACGCCTCAAGAGTTTGTGTGCTGTTGGGGGAGTTTATGTGTATGTGTGTGTGTGTGACAGAAGGAGAACGGTGAGGAGAGAGACAGGAGGGGGGAGGGGACTGGATGTATGGATGCAATTTTGTGTGTATGTGTGTGCTTGTGTAAGTTTGCGTGTTCATAGGTAGATGTGAGTCACCTGGCACCGCCTCTGACCCCTCGTCCTTCCCCTCCTCATCCTTCTGGTCGTCGGTTTTCTCCTGCGGGTTCAGCTGGTGACACACATCAAACGCCTGACCCACCGTCCTCACGATCCTCATGGCCTGAGACTGGGAGGGAGGACACAGAGACAAAGGGTGGGTGGGTGTTTGTGTGCGTGTTTGTGTTTGTGTATGAGAGAGTAAGAGAGCAGGGGGGTGGGGGAAAGCAGCAGGAGCAGCACAGCGAGGGAGGGATGACGCGGGAGAAGGAAGCCGTGGGGGGGGCAATGAGGTGGCAGAGAAGTTGTGCAGGAGGAAAAACTGAAAGGCAGATCGAGTGTGTGCGTGTGTGTGTGTGCACAGGTAACAAGACACATCAGAGTCAGGGGAAATGAGGAAGACGGGGTAAAGCAGAGGGAAGATAGAGACCAAATAGAGGTGAGGAGATATGACGAGCGCAGGGCTTCACTTGTTTGTCCTTGTCTATCTGCTCTGCATACGTTGTGCTGTCAGAGAGATGGATCGGTGTGATGGCAGGGAGGAGGTGAAGATTAAGTTGGTTTGTTATTGCAGCTGAATCAGTGGGTGTGTCTGCAGCGTCAGGTCATCAATCAGGGACACTTAACTCAAACCTGACATGAACATATTCTAACATTTTTAAACACTAATCCTGTTTGTCTCATGGACTTAATGTTAGAGACAGATGTTCCTGTGATGAGTCCCACAGAGCAGTCATTATCCAAATAGAGGTTAAATCATGGTCCCCACTTCCTCCCGCTAACCAGAAATGACGGCAAAATCTCCTGGATATATGAACGCTGCCATCTTGTGCATTTGGAGCCAGAGTCCGGGCAGTCGTGATCAAGGGATGGAGCCGTGGTATGTGAGGTCCCGCCGATACACATGCTCGACCAATCGCGAATCGAGTCTCAGCTGTCAATCAAAACTCGGTGGAAGGCTTCGGCATGGGGGGAGGAAGATTCCATTAACTTTTGGGGCAGATTCGATTAAGGGTGCAGGTCTAGGAAATTATTTTCAATTTCTTCAGCATGGCGAGATTGGGATGTTAGGCTTGGAGGACGCATTCACTCACCACCTCCGACCTTTTAAAAAGGAAATCTCACAGTTACGTTTACCCAATTTAGTTGTTCATTGATTTACTTTGTACTTTCAAATCATTCAATTTTTTCCTCTATTTGAAAGCAGTTTGTTTAAAATAACAGCACTTTTACATTAGTAGAATCCTACAGCACTGTTTTCCAGAAAAAAACTTTTGTGTGGCCTTTGAATCACCATCACTTCTCTTCTTTTTCATAAAATCATAATATACAGTCACTGAAATTGAAGTTTGGCCAAAATGTCTTTCCTCACTCTCATCAGAGGTGAATATTTCTTTTCAAAATTTTTTTATTTTATATCAGCAGAAGCAGAATCGAAATGAAATGTTTTGCTCTTCGTTCATCCTGCCTCCAGGCGCTCAGTCAATATGTCAAGGGTGCTCAAACCTCAAAGTACTCAATCAAGTGCAACAGCGCAAGAAAAACATCGGAATAAAGCCGTGAAATTGTTTACTTTGCTCTGCCAATGTAAAATGTAATTCTGCTTTAAACTGTAAGGTAACATTTAAAAAAAAAAGCCCTGCTGGGCTGCGATGAGCCATGATGAAAATAAATCAAATCTCCTCTTATCAGCTGCTCTATCACCTCCTACTCAGCACAAATGCTTGGTCTGCAACACCCAGATAAGGCCCCTTACCCCTGAGGGGGTCGCCGAGAGACCGTGGCCTGTGCCCCCGACCATTTGATGATGTTTTTCTTCGGCAGCGGTGAAAATGTCTTTAAGAGCCGAGGAAAAAGCCCATCTTCCTTTCTCTTCCCACCAGGATGATTAGTATGCAGCTTCACTAAGTCACCGTCTGTCTGGTATCCATAGTGAAGGGATGGGAGTCCACCTCACTGATGCTCTGTCTTTGTCATAGAGGAAGAAATGTCACAGCTTCATATGAAGATATGCGGAGGAGAAGAACAGGCCTTTCAATTTTATGAGCGTTTTTGCAAAAACTCACACGAGGGGGATCTGTCTGTCAGATTAATTGGCTGTGTGAACAGGTCCAACAGTTCCATACATCACCGAGGCCGTGACCACAAATATCAATATCCCCATTAAAAGCTTTGTTCAAGGAGTGGAGACGAGAACACGATGCAGTGACTGAATTGCTGCGTTTCTTCTTGAAGTGGTCTGAATCATGTTTTCAGTATCTTCTGCAGATAGTTAGGATGGGAGCAGGAGATTTACCTGAGAGTGAGACTTATCATCGAGCCAGACATGGGTAATGTTTCTAGACACTGAATAACCACTTGAGGCTTATATTGGCACATTTAATAGACATTTTGTGGACTGCCCCATATGTTTACATCGTAGCCCCTGCCACTGTGTCACGGCTGCCGGCGGAGGGGATCTACTGAACCGATTCCAAATGTTTTTAGTATCATCATTTAAAAACGAAAACAGAATACCCATTCAGCAGGTTATTGTATCGTTGTATCTGGTTTATCCTGCTTAATCTGTACCAAAAACAAATGATAACTGCAGTACCAGCAGGACTCCAAGCAATATTAATGCAACCACCTGTAATACTGCAGTGTGATGTTTTTCTGTTGTGTTGTCAGCAGATTAACATTAAACTTTACAGTGGGATTTGCATGAATTTAATGACTCATGTCTCAGTAAAAGATGTATGACTGTAAATTTCTGTGATTAAAGTATTTGTCATTTGAAAGGATCCAAAGCTTGCAGGTAATTCAAGTTATGGCAGAAAAATGGGACAATGGCGTTGAGTCTTCTCATGTAAGTTAAACTTACCTTCCTCTTTGACTTGAACACGTTGCAGCGGAAGATGTTGCTCTGTCCTTCTCTGGCTATGTAACTGAAGATCTTCAAGTCTTGAGCATCATGTGAGACATAGAATATCCTATTGGGGCAAGATAAAAACATGAAATGATCCCAATGAGGCTTTACATTTGACTCCTGTCTCTGATTTAAAATGACCAGGAGGACATGAGACTACCTGTGGATGGGATCCTGTGTCACCAGGAAGGTATTCTCATCCCATGAACACCCTTTTCTCTGTCATAACACCAAAACACATGAGCAGACAGTGAGACAGAGGATTTTTATAAAAGACACAAAATGTATTAAATGTACATTAAATGACAGACCTTCTTTTTGCGTAGAATCACTTTTACACTATCGGTGGACACGACAATGTTGACCTTCTTCTTCTTTATATTCTTCAGTTTGAATTCATACTGAGGAGGAAGAATGATACTCTGATTAACATTCCAGGTATAGGCCCAAAAAAGTAAAATGAAACCAGACTGATTATTATGCTACTGGAATGAAATATCACTCAGTCCTGCTGAGACTGAGCTCTTTACACAAGAAAACTGAAATATTGGAAAAAGCGAGGAGGGATAATGACAAGAAGAAATGTCTGACTATCTTCTTCTCAGGAGGAAACTGCGATTGAGTAAACAGCGAGGAACTGTCAGTTGGTGTTTCTGGAAGCTGTTTAAGCTTTCAAAGAGACTTCCCAGAGGGAGACAGGCGTGTGTGGGACACTTTCATCCCTCTCCATGATTAATGCTGGAGACTGGAGCCTCTGCCTCCACTGCAGGCACTGCACGCTCCAAATATCAGCGCCCAGAGATCTGAGAACAAGCGGGATTTATCTGAAATAACGTTGCTCGCTTTGAAAATATAAATAAAAAAACCTACATCAGATAATTAATTGATCCAATGAAGTTCTATGAAAACCCCAGTCTTGCCAGATAAATCCACCATCAGCCGCCCAGCATGACAGGCTTGGAAATTCTCTGTCTTTTGTTTTGTGTTAAAAATAACAACCCAGCACTGTCTTTTATTTTCAGCGCATTTGGAGGCAACTTTCAGTCTTTGACTGACATTTCAGAATAAAATAAATGGGGAAATGTTGTTATTAGCAACATGACAAGTCACACTTGGTGATTTTTAGGGCTATTGAATTTGGATCACTTTTTTTACAAACCTGAGACATTTGTCACAATTCGATGAAAAGCGCTTCATATTTTTGGTTGATATTTTTTTTTTAAATCAGAGTTGATGAATTGAAGGACCAAACTGCGACAGTTCACAAGATGTCCTCTAAAAGTGCTTATTTTTGTTAGTAGCCTTTGGTTAGAGTCTGGCAAAAGTTTACATATCGCTCTCGATGAAACATCTCAAAATCTTTTATTGGCAAACAAAAAGCACTTTTTAGTCGACATTTGTCGCAGTTGCCCCATAAGATTACATTGTAACCACTGTTGCTGTGACACGACTGCATGCGGATACGATTTACTGGACTGATTTCATAGGTTTTGAAGCCTTAATTTGCATGCCCCTATTTATAAACATTGGGCTAAGGTTGAAAAATCCCGGTATTCCCCTTTAATGTGTTTTATATGTTTATAATGCAACCCCACGAGATCTGGGACGAGAGGAAGTAGAAAGCAAGAACGGTTCTTGCCGCATTTTTCATGCACATCAGCCTCAGCCAAGACCAATACCCCCCCCCCCCCCCCAAACACAACGGATACGACAGGTTGAATAAACTCACGTCTGGTCTAATCTCTAAGCCACTGTGAGCATTTTAAGGGCGATTTGCTTCTGAATATTCAGAGACTCTCGCCCCCTGAGGCGGGAGCTCTTAATTAATGTGTTATAATTACAGAGCTCACAAACATTACCATCATGCTGTTTATTTAATTAATTCCATTATTTGTCTCATTTTATTTTCTCCTATTTTTTAGACCTCGTAAACCTATTTACAGGGGAAGAACCATAGACACCTCAGAGAAAGCCCTGTAGAGGTGCAACAGAAGCGAGAGTAGCAGAGTCCATCCATCAAATTACAATATTTACAGCATTGATAAGGAAAGACAGAGTCTAACCTACATGAAGATGTGTATCAATGTTTAAAGTATTTGTACATGGGAAGAAATCAGACAGAGATGAATGGAGCAATCTGGTTGTCCAATCCCTGATCCCTTGCCACCACGGTCCATGTGGAAGTTTAGACAAGACAGATTAGTGTAGCAGCAACAACCTGTGCATATAGGAGATTTTATGTGATCTTGCTTGAATCAATATCCTTTGAGATACTGGACGTCTCAAACGGGCATGATCATTTCTGGGCTTGGGTACTGAACATTTTAGGGACATCTGACTTTGGCTGTTACATTTAGACAAATCGAGATAAATGTCAAATAATCAATTAATCTTACTGAATAATAAATCATTATCCGGCACTGTACTTAAAGGATCAGGATTAAGTTCCTCTCTGGTGTCACTGGGGACATGGCCGACCTCCGCCACTGACACAATAACTTAGATGCTAGATTAGATACAGCAGCTGACAAACGACTAAATCCTCTCGTCCCAGTGCCTGTGTAGCGCTGCACTGATGATGTGTGAGGAGCAGGCATCACAGGGTTTCCAGTGGTCTTATTAATAAGAGAGGAGAGCTTGGGAGGTTTGGGTTTCTCTAATGGTATCACATATAAACCTGCGTGCTGTGTCTCTATCCAGTCATGAAATCAGAGTTGCTCTATGAATCCTTGTGTGATTTAAACCACCCCTGACAGCCGAGTGAATCGGCCAAGTGTGTAGTTTTACCCTGACTGGTGATTTATGCGAATTAAAGGATGTCCTCTGAGAAGTCTGCACAAGGTGAGACATGAGAGAGGATGAACGTGCACTGAGCAGCCACATATGTAAGTGTCTTACTCTGATTCGCCTCATCGCGGCGACAATCTCCATCCGACTCCCAGGACGACCCACCTCCAAACTGCCGATGTACTGCAGAGTGAGAGACAAAGATTCAGAGACCTGTCGTTGCTGCAAATATTCACTTAATGTTGAAAGTGGAGAGGGCTTTACGTTCAGGAGTCCTCAAAGTGCATTCACGCATCACATAGAAAGTAAAAAAGAGAATTCACTAAGAGAAAAGAAGAATTGATTATATATAAACATTCCTAAAAAGACAGAAAACACATAGAAAAAACAACAACTGGCTTCATGATCTGACTACCATGTTCTCAATTGATTAATTGCTACATCTATAAAATATCAAAAATATCATGAAAAATCCAATATTACCATAAAGATAAATAGACGTATATAAGCCTTTTCATTTGAGCCTTATTTAGTCAGACAAAAGTCCACAACTCAAAGACGGCCTTTACCTTTACTGTACATTTGGTATACTGTAATAATGACAGAGACAAGCAGCAAATCCTCAAATGTGAGAAGCTGGGACCCTGCTAATGTGTAAAACTTTATTTTGAAAAATGACAGAGCAAAAATAATGGCATTTGATGTATGGATAACTTAGTTAATTGCCAGATTGTTGCAGCTCTAAAATGTTCATAAAGTCATAAAGTAGAGAGCCAGTGGGCAGCATCAGCGTCGCACAGACAGCACCGTGCTATCTGTGACAGACAGTGGCAGCCCCAGTGTGTGTGTGACAGATCCTGCAGGAACAGTTGCAGAGGGTCCTTACCTTTGCCTCGAAGCAGACCCCGTGCTGGAACACCTCCTCGTTGTGCATGGGGATCCTCAGATCGTGCACGTCATCTACCAGATTGTACTTAGTTACCCCTGGCATCGCTCTATCAGTGTCTGACCTGCTCGTGTTTTACGACCGCGCTAGAGACCTGCACACGTCCGTCCATCCATCTCCTCCGGCGCCGCTGCCTCCACGCACACTCCCAGCGGAGAGCCGCGTCACTCCGGAGGTCATCCGGGTTGAATTGATTGGTCGGCGGTGGTTGCGACGAGCGTGTTGATCGGTGATCGGTGTGCGCGCTCACTGAACCCGTTACTCCGCTCAGAGGCACGACCACGGCGGGGGCACTGTGCGCGCCGCCGCAGCCGCCACCGCCGCCGGGGTCCAGATGACGCACGGATCTCAACGAGATTATTTTTCCTCGAAACACCAATCAAGGAAATCCAGGAAGTGGTTTCTCACAGTGAGCGATCAAGATGCAGCGGCAGCTCGCGGGCTTCTGATGAGGTCTGGAACCGAGAGCATCATGTGTCACAGATGAAGAGCAGCTCCTCATCTGTTTGTGTTGGTGTTACCAGACCCGCTGTTTGCTTGTGTGACATCTAGTGGCTTCGCAGGGAAAAGACAAATCCCCAAATCATGGTGTCCCACTGGATTCCAAAAGACCCGGGCCCCAGGGGTCTCTGACGGGACCCTAACTCCCTCACATGTCATCAATAACTTCAGATAAATGTAAATAGCTACAGTTAATGTCTGATGCATTTCACCTGCCCTGAATATTTAGAGACAGGCACAGATACTATATTTTGTCGCTTCTCTCATTTGACAATACAAACCTTTGTCTTTTTGATTTCTTCGATCCTTGCTTTTAAGGCATTTTGATAAGAAATTAATATACAACTACACCTACTGCTACTACTGCTACTACTACTTATACTAATAATAATCATCCTCATCATCCTCATCATCATCCTCATCATCCTCATCCTCATCCTCATCCTCATCATCATCATCATCATCATCATCATCATCATCATCATCATCATCATCATCATCATCATCATCATCATAACTATAATCATCACAATTGCACCTCTCACCGAAGAAAGACAAATAAAAAACTAAGAAATAATAAACATCATAGAAATACACTTAATATCAACACACACAGCAAATAATAATAAAAGATTCAGAAGAAAAAAAATACGTATAGCATCATTTAAAATCAGAGCCAACAAGTTCAATGGGACATGAAGCTGTTGACAGTAATTGTAAAAGAGTAGCATGAAAATAAATAGAAAAGTAACAGAAACAACAATAAGGTAAAGGGAAAGAATGTTGTGAGAGAAGATTGAAAAGTAAAGAGTGAAGCTCCACAGAGCAACTATCTGAGCGGGTTGGGGCCCTGCCAGGAAAAGCCCCTCCTTTGGAGTCTTATTTGAAGATTGGAAGCTACGGGCTGGTGAGGACTGATTTAAAAGCTCAGCCAACTAGCTCAGTGCCAAAGGGCCTGGACGTCAACAGCCACATTCTAAAATCCATTCTAAAACACACAGACAGCCTGCTCCAATATATTTTCACAACTTCCACCAATATTGTCCCGGTTAAAGAACCTTTGGTGCTTTGGTAGCTCTACAATTAGCTGCATATTGCTGCAAAAACAGCTAAGTTGTGAGCCACATAATCAAAAGAATGAACAATGAGCTGAAAGACATGATCCAGAGAGCTGAGAGGAGCTGCGGAGTGGTGTGATACAAAAATAATTGACTAACAAAAATCGTATGTTTTGTCACACTGACCAGTTCCTTATTAAACAACCACGTACCTGCATAGAAGTGGAGAGCACATGTTATGTTGGTCTCCCTGTTGAGGTCCATGAAAACTGTCTTTGCCATAAGTCTATAGTGAAACCTGCACCTTGTTTCAACTTCAACTGTCCAGGGCCCGTTATGCTTCTGTCCAATAGGTGGCAGGAGAGCTCTTTGTATTGTACAGTATGTAAAGCTCGTAACAGCATGTGAGACCAAGCTGAAGTCAAACATGCACTTTAAGTCTAAAAGATACTGCTTCTTCTTCTATGTGCTCTTATTTATTTTTGTATTTTTTTTGTGCAGCTTGTCTTTTGATGACCCTTGTCAGGAACAACGCCGCACAATTTGTTGTACTTTCTGTCTCGGCATAAGGCGCCATCCAATAAAGTCCAAATGAACAGAGTGCTCTGTCGCTTGAAAACAAAATCATCCCTCTCATCATGTACTTTCTGGGATAAAGGTTTCCAGTCGCTGTTTCTTGGGGACAAAATGTCCTCTGAGATCCTCCTTGAAAAGAACCGAAATACTCTACTCGGTGCTTGAGGAGACCGTCTTCTGTCAATTGCCTCATTTTGAGGTCGCTTGTGTCTTGCTCGGTGCGTCCAGTTCCTGCGGCCTGAGTGACACCTGCCCATTTGTTAAGCTGGCCGGTGAGATGTGTGTCATATGTTTACACTTAATTGGAAAGCAGTAGTACTACAGACGAGAGGGAACAATCCCTGTGTGGCTTTTATTGCGAAATGATTGAAGCGAAGCATGTGCGTCAGAGGCTGCAGTTATTTTAACACTCAGCATCATCTACTCGACGAGTGGAAGCGGTGTGGCTTTTGTCTGGCTCTCTCTTGTGTATTTGCACTGTGATTACCGGAGACACACCGAATGGGTCTGCATCCAACTTGTAACACTGCATGTTTTGTCGTGTGCTCCATGTTTTTATGGAAACGTACATGTTTCTACCAAATGCAAATGACGTTCCATTTAGTAATTGGTGAGACGTTTCACGCTAAACCTCAAAGGGCAACTTTATGGCATCATGGGTGGAAAAGATCGGGGATCTACAAAGTGAGTAGAACACATTTCCTGAGGACCATGAATGTCTGGCACAAATGTCAAATGTGATGGACTGACCAACAGACGTTGCCATTTATAGAGCCATGCTGCTAATGTGTTCTAGGTCTACCCCATGGTCTCCTGCCTCTTGGATGACATAGAAGGTTCCCAGAAGGGATCCTTAATCATAGGCTCTAACCCCCTCATTAGAAATAGTCCCTCTCTAAGACTGAATCCAGTCACCCTGTGGAGTAAACTCATTTCAGACACTTGTATACACAGTCTCATTCTTTAGGTCACCACCCAAAGGTCATGACCATAGCTGAGGGTCAGAGTGTATTGACTGTTGAATTAATGGTTCATTAGGGGTCACCTCCCTCTTCACTGCAATGATCGGGTCCAGCACCTGCTTGTCAGTCTCTCTCTACCTGCTACCCCAATTGTTGGACAAGACCCAGGGACACTTGAACACTTGTGGGAGACACTCTGTCCCAAAACAAGGGGAGCAATTCATTGTTCTCATAAGCAAACAATGGCCTTGGACTTTTAGGCGCCTACAAGCACCACATATATCTACCAATCACAGAGAGGGAAGAGACAAGCCAATCTAGATCCTCTCCTCACCCAGACATGTCTAAAAGTCCTGTCCATTAAAATCACAAAAAATCTGTTTGGAAGCAGGTGGAGGCCAACACTCACTGAAAACATGCGTCTTTATGCTAAGCTTGGCTAACAGGCAGATGGCTTTAGCTTGATATTTAATGGACACGTTTTGAGTATCGTATCAATCATCTCATCTCACTCTTGGCAAGAAAACCATTAAGTGTATTTCCAAAAATGTTGAACTATTCCATTAATGTGTGTGTTGGCCCCAGTTTGACTTTTTCCATATTTATTTTGTTGCTGTGGTCACCTATCCAGGACATTAAATTCCCACTGAAATCATCTGCTTAAATGGCTCAATTAGTATATGATAAATGTCTGGTCTTGTCCAACATGATGATATAGGACTCTTAAGGGTTCATGATTTTCCCGATATTGTTTGAAGTCGAATCCTTCTGATTATTAGTATTATTAATAGCTATATATTAAGGGAGAGTAAACAAAAAAGACAAATATATGGTGAGAAGTGGTTTCAGGAACTGAACAAGCATTGTAGTGTTTGATTAAGTCACCTAATAATTTGCATGTTTGAAGTAAACTACAAAAGGATGGTGGGAAAAGGGTCAGTTCAAAAGTTTAGAGTGGTCATCAAGACTAGAAAAGTGCTGTATAAATACAGATACAAAAAAAAGGTATGTTTTATAGTCTTGAACTTGGGGATAGGAGGGGGTGGTGGAGCTTTTGCTTCTTGAGTTTCCTGAGAATCCAGCAGCAGCAGATTGTTTCTAAAGAAATGAGAAACATTGGAGCGTCTCCCTGAGCTGCAGAAACACCACACATTGATTGCCTATGAGACAGACTCTTGGAAACAGACAATTTAGTTTACACTTCTTATGCCTTGTTTATTTTCAACTGCTTTCTTGGGTTTTGTTTTTGTTAACGTCTTTGTGTACACGGATACCAACCCACAGTGGGTGGAAACAAGCGGAATAACCTGGGCAACATCCAACCACCCTTACATTACATTACTATATTCATTTATACTTTGCGGAATTTATAGGGAAACAGATCAAACTCAGGAAATCTGTTGAAACTCCTCTGAGAAAATCCAACTACATCTCCTCTATCATCTCCTAGCAATATACACTACTAACAAACACATGTGGCTTTACCTACAGAAGTGAGTCATCATTGTTCTCTGTATATGGCTCGACTCCCGCTGGCGCAACATGGCATCATGAAGTATATTAATGCATGGCATATGTTCAAATAGCAAAACAAGCGAGTTATATTCTCATATTTCACACTCGTGTTTTAATAGCAGAGAGCTGTTTATGATGCCTGACAAGAGGCCCTGCTCTTAACCAGTGGACACAAACAAGTTTATTTCAGGCAACCCTTTTGTAATTCGGCCTTGCTAAATGAAATAAACATGAGTTTGAGCTTTCAAAGTCTAATTGTATTTTAGAATGAATGTTGGTATGGGACCGCTGCTGTGCTAGTTGCCTTGGTAACCGGGTAGCCATGACTACAGCTCTTTGTTTTTACACCACTGCTCCAAGTTCGAGCACCGTCGGTGATGATATTAATCATCGCTCGCACAACAAATGTGTTTTAATATGGGTATACTGACTCACTCCTGCCGGTGAAGTGGAGCCAGATCCACGGCTGAACAGAGCTCCACCTGCTCTGTGCCACATGATGGTTCCACCTTCCTGACATTCAAACCCCTCGTCTTAATCTGATCCAGACACTCGTGTCAAAAATACCAGGTTTAACCCCTCCCATGACAGCTCATCCAGTTGTGGGACCTGTTTGTGTTTACAGAGTAAACACTTCATAATCCTCACCGTTTATTGATCTTGTACTTTTATAATCATTCAAACGTATATAATGATCACATGGTCATTTCTTGCTAGCCGTCATGGAATACGTATTTCCAACGTGAATATAAAGATTAAACTTCTTCAAGCCACTTAAAAGACATTAGAGTAAAATGAACATTCTGTCCATCACAGACACACCAGGTTGAGCAATTGGTTAGTCATGTTAGGAAAGGAGATCCTGTTTTTCTTCTGGGTTTTTGGATTTATTCAGATCATTTATTAAATAATTGTTGGAGGCTTTAAGAAGCATTGACACATATGTGTATTTCCATTAAATGTTTTTAGTTGTTACATTTTGGCCTACATTTTGATGTGAGAGAGAGAGAGAGAGAGAGAGAGAGAGAGGGGGGGGGGGGGGGGGGGGGGGATGGTACTTTTTCCCATGTTTGGACTGAACCAAAGCAATTAAATTAACGTCATCTGAAATTTGATTTGCATGATAGTGTAGCTATTGTTTTAACCTACATTTGTTTAGTATGAAAACTTCAAGGTTTGTTCAAAATCTAAATTTTTGCCTTCATGAATGCCCCTTAATAATACAGCGATGAAAACTCCTTATTCATTCTCTGCCTAGTAAATGGATTTCATCAATGTAAACAACATGCAAATATTGAGTGAATAAACAAGAGTCGGGATCATCCTTCTATAAATGACCCACTTACTCTACCATGTGCAGTAGTAGAATGTAGAGTACATTTACTACTATATTGATGCATTTTCAGTATGGAAAGACTTTATAGTGAGAACACTATATAATACACTATAACATGCTTATAATAATAAAAATAAATGCTAATAAACTTTTTTTTCTGTGGCACCTTTTAAAATCAAGATGAATCACAATATAATAAAAGTGCAAAATTAGCAAATCATAGACTCAGCAATGCAACAAACCAAAACAGATACGCGAACAATAATAACACAATAAAATATATATATTTTTTAAAACAATAAAAAACATAAAAACTGTACGATACTGATTCTGCTGATCTGTTGTTGGAAGGGAAGTTGCTGGAGAGTTTTAAGCACATGTAGGTTTTTATTATTGTAAATGTTTACAACTCTGATATCTCTTTTAAACACATGAGTAAAGACTGCTGTATAAGCAGTCAATGAATTACAATGCAAATTTACTGTATATTTATAAATACCTTCGTCTGATATGTACCTAAAACTACTTTAAAGTGTTATAAATCAATCTCTAAATTATTCTATCCTGTTTATAATTGCTAAATATGTGATATATACAACATTAATGTTGTTCTGAAATCATGAAGCCATGGAAATAAGTTTATATTTTCATTACTGATGGTTCTGAGTCAACCTTTACAAACCAGGCCACAGATCTGAACACCAACCACCACCATTGAGAGCAGGTAACTGGTTTCACTGTTGTGGCTGATCAGAGTATTTTGATTGTACCCACATGTGCATTTCAATGGCTAGTTTAACCTGTCACAGTTTGTTTTGCTGTAGTGCAGCTAAATTTAGTTATCAGGCTTCTAGAAGCCAATTTGGAACTTACCTTAATCTTCTGCTAATAAGAAGATTCTGCTGAACAAAAAGGAAAATGTTGCACATGGGGTCTCATAATGTTATTACAGCTGATAACCACAAGAAAGCTCAGGAAACGAGCCAGTAAGGCTCTGACTGGAATCCAGTTCAACATGATTCACTTGAAATTTACTTATTCAGAGCTCAACTTCTTTTGTCCACCCATCTGCATGCAGTTACACACATCACATAGGAATGCACAGCTCTGGATGAATATAGTCTAATTCTCCACTCTGCATTTGATTAGAGTAGGAACACTGCAACCCAGAGGCTATAACGCTAATGCTTAAAGTTTTTAAATTTAATGCAATTCTTATTGAAGTAACCAATTTTCCTACAGGCTTTAAAACTATTTAATTTAATCTTCTTTAATCTTATCTCTTTGTTGCTCGGTTATTATCAGTGTTGTTGGAAAAACAAAAATGATATCATACAGAAACCAAAAGTCTACTCAAATGACTGATCAGGTCTCCACACGTTTCTTTTCTTTTCCACACATCGGTGCGATTGGTAAGCTTACATTGAAATGAGCCATGACTTCATGCCCACACAGACTCCTGAAAGTCATCGTTCCTCAAAGACAGCATGTGTAACATCCGCTGCTAGGGCAAAGAGTCGATGACAATTAAAAGTTAAGTCCATGTGTTCCCTGAGGACACGAGCCTCAGTTTACTGAGCCAAAGGAAAAAACACATCAGCTTTTCTTCACTTAATCTCAGTCAGTGTGTGTCCAGGCTCAGAAGACGACTCATTACTCATCACTTCAGGCTGAGAGAAAGAGGGTGAGAGGAGAGAGATAGCCTGTGTCATTTTCCATGAGTGTGAGAGTGGTGGTAACGACTTCGCCCTCACCTTTTTAGGGGCTGAGTGTTAGAGCGGGAGTTAGCTCTTTGCAGCCGGAGAGTGTGGGAAGGGGAGAGCTTGCGATCAGAGAGGCGAGGAGGCGGCGAGGAGGCGGTGAGGAGGCGGCGGGGATTGACTGTGATAGAATGGAGGGAAGGGGCTGATTTACAAAAGGGAGGGGGGGCTGCTGTGACGCACAGGCGGCGAGGTAGTAAACAAACCTGCCTGTGGAGGTGCTCGGTAGGTGGCTGCTGTCTCCTTGGCAACTGGCCCTCATGCTCAGATGCTTCTCAGAATAATTAACTAACTTAAACAAGCAGTGGTAGTGCTTCAAAGCCACTGCACCTCAACCCATTTACCAAACCAACCTGCAGCCTGGAGTTTAACCTAAACTTTGACCCACATCTACCAGCTTCGACATTGAAGGAAATGTGCTCATTTGCTATCATGCTGAGAGTTCAATGAGAAGATGGCGCAGGCCTTTCTAAGCTCTAGCTTAAGTAACCGGATGAGACATCAAGCCTGTCTGTGTCCAAAGCAACGACTCTATATAAAGATAGACAACGCGTCTCCAATTTCTTCCAATGCACAGAAATGAAGCCAAGATATTTGATAAGACATCGAGGTCTGATGCATGTGCTCTACCAAGCGCTCAGCTGTCATTCATGACATTTCACTCCGTTGTCATAACATCAAATACAAAACCAAAATTACAGAAACAATTATGAAAACATAAAAGCTCCCAGTGAACAAAGTAATGACACACACACGGAGGACACCAACGAAGATGTTGTAAGAGTTTGTGATGATAAGACCTCCCACTGTGTTGGGCATGTGTGAAAGGCAACTGCAGATCAACCTTGGTCATGTGTGAAAAGTAAACATCTTAACTTAAGATACAATTATCCGATGCTTAGCTTAGCATAAAGAGTCGAAATAGGAGGAGACAGCCAGCATATTGTAACAAAATCCGGATGCACCCCCAAAGCTCATCGATAACGTATAATTCATTAAAATAATGAATTTGAATCTTGGCTTCATTTGTGGGATGCGGCTGTTTCCCCTTGTCTCTTTATGCTACACTAAGATAACCGGCTGAAGGCTCCAGCAGCTTTTCAGTGACTTGAGAGTTAAATTATTCTTCCCTCCTCGTTCTGCAACAACACAGTGCCTAACATGATCTTTTCTATTTGTTATATTTTGAGTTTCTTTAATACTCATTAACAGGATTGTACAAAACACCCTTTCCTCAACTTACATTACAGTCATTCCTGCTCCTGAGCTTTTGACCACATGACCTTCATCGGCAGATGGAGTTTATACCATTGTCGTTAAAATGCAGTTATTTAAATATAGTTAGAATAGTTAGACATATATTAGTGTTAGACAAGAAGGTAGATCAAACTGGCCGGCCTCTGAATTTATATTGAAATAGAGCAGTGGTAGGGAAACTGCGGGCCTCTGGCTGACTTAACACGGCTCATATGAACATTTACATCTGATAATTTTTTTTTTTCTCAGGACAGCAATACGTTTTTTTCCTATAATTAAAGAAAATAACACAAACAAGCAGACTTACAGGTCCTTAAAGATGGTTCCTGCCAGTAAGTGCAGAATGGTCAGGGTGAATAAAAAAAGAAAAGGAATTGTTGCACTTTCAATTGAGTCGACAAATGATTCCTCGTCCTTCAAAGATAAATGAATGAGTTTCTAGTTTTCAGGAAATTGGTCACACTGATGAAAAGCCAAATCTTGAGCGTTATTACATTCTGACAGAGACTATTTTACCCTTGCAGGTTTTATGGTGAGCGAGCTAATAGGCTGAAACCTCATTCAGGAAGTGAACTGGTGAAGGAGGCCTGATGCTGAAGAATGGATGAAAAAGATTTAAAAACAAAATTTGGCTGAATTCATATCAACCTTGGATCAGGGAAAAGTTCAACTAAAGTTGAACTAAAGCCAGCCGGGTAGTTAGCTTAGCATAAAGACTAGAAACAGGGGGAACAGATAGCATACTCTGTCCAATGTCGAAAAGCATGCGCCCACCAGCTCACTAGCTGGAAATGTATATCTTGTTTGACAGATGCACATGTATGTATGCTAACAGGCTTAGGCCTATAAAATTTGTTCTAATGTGAAAGTACTCCTGGTGACTTGAGATGAACTACAAACTTCATCAAATAAAACAAAACTAATGCATTTTTGTCTAGTGTTATGACCTTTGTGAATTATGTCTTGTTTGAGCAATCGATTATGCATAGATGTTGTCACACACACACACACACACACACACACACACAGCCACACACACACACACACACATACACATACACACGCGTACACTTCATATCTTCCATTGACTGTTGCTCCGTAGACTCATCCTGTCACCTACTCGTGAACTGGAACATACCGGGGCCACATAGTTTGCAGCTGTAGGAGTGACCATCTTCTTCCTCCCTCCCCCGCCCTCACTGACCACATCCACGTTAACATTTTCCATGGAACCAAACAGCAGCATTTTGTCTCTGGAAATTCTTTTATTCAAGTTTCACATACAGCACTTTAGATAAAAAAAACATATTAAATTAAAAACAGTTTCACTGACCAGCTGCACGGCAAACATTCACATAATAAATATAAACTTTTAATAAATAAATAATAAATAATAATTTATGCTACGGAGAGGATGGGCATCTCTCTTAGTGGTAGTTTTAGTTGTGTGAAATTCATTCTTGTCAGTCTCTGCATTGATGCACTTCATGTCACTGAGGCTGCTGTTCATACAGCACATGTGTTTCTTTCGGAGTGAGACATCTGCAGCTCAGTCTATTGTCACAGCCTGAGCGTCCTGTAGCTGTCAGCTCGGACCCCGGCCGCTGTGTAACCCCCATGTCTCCAGAATAACTCCACATGGGTGAAACTCCTCGGATTTAGGAATTAATTCCAATCCGAAACCTTTCCAGTCTCCGCTGTGCGTCAGAAAGCCTGTGTGCCTTTTGAGGAGGGATCACGTCTCGTCTGCAGCTCGCAGGAAAGTTCATCAGAGGGAGAAAGACTTTTACGATGCCCTGGTCTTCCTGCTGAGCTCCAGGTACGTGGGGGATTTGAGGAAGCGAGGGTAGCAGTCCTTCTCCATCAGGGTGTAGATTTTGGACTGGGCCAGGTCGAAACAGGACTGAGTGGGATTCTCCGTGTTCTTCTTGATGATGGCTTTGGTCACATGGTCCAGATTTACCTATGGATGAAGAAAAGAGTTACAGAGGTGATTATACTGCATTATAAGCTAAATTAACAGAGTTAACAGAGCAAATCCTTATGGTTCTTTTTGACCTATTTGATATGTACCTCTCGTGGTGCATCAGATCCAATGAATTCATCATAAATTTTCTTTGCTTTAGTGGCCAGCTTTGAGGGCTTAGTGGCCCTGTAGTCCTCGCAGGCCAAGTAGAAGGCGATGTTTTCCTCGCTGAACTCACTGACGAGGAACGCTCTGAACATGCACAGTCCATCTGGAAACAGGAAGAAGAGACAATTAACATCTGGGAGCTATCTTAAAACATCTGGAATGATCCAATTCTCCCTATACTGTGTCGAGTGTGACGTGATGTGTGCTTACTTTGGCAGGAGAGCAGTTTCTCAAACGACTCCTTCCACTTCAGAGGTTCATCGATATTTAACCTGCAGGAGCAGAAAAAAAATTAGCATGAGTTTTAAAAGTCCCAGTCGTCCTCTGTTGTTTTGCTCGCTGGCTGGAATTTAGTTAGACTTACCTCAGTTTGTCACATTTCTTTGTCTGTCCAGCACCGGTGATGCTGTGATCTGACTTCTGTAGTAAACTTGCGAACAAAGCCTTCAGCTCCTTTGCCCTGCAAAGATACAGAAAGAGAACAAGTTATAAAAAAGACACATTCAAAGTAAAGTCCAGCTGTCGTATTTTATAAGTGCAAAACTGGTCACTTTTACACTATAAAAAGAAAACCAGTTTGGATCTCACCTCTCCAGGCAGGTGATGGGCAGTGATTCCAGTCCTCTGCACATGATGAGATGTTTTCTTCCTGCTCACGACTGAATATTTCCAAAGGATTTGTAAGTTTTGTATGTTACAGCTACAGGTCTTCCTTGCCGTCAGTGAGTGAGCTCTCAGCTGGTCTGCCTTCATCTGTCAGACAGGCACTCTTTATAGGGGAGCCCACACTGTGACATCACGACTCTCAGCCAATGAGAGAAGACGTGTGGGAGGATGAGGTGACGCCTCTACGCTGATTTTCCTCCAGACTACTTCCTCACTGCTGCATAACACATGCGGTGGTTGCATTCGTTGGAATTACTTCCTCAGTCATAAATGTCTTTGTGCTCATTCACAGGAGTGTGAATGTATGCGAACGAGTGTGTGTGTTTCCCTGGAGATCCAGGCATTCACACAAGGAGAGAAAATCCTCTAAAGTGAGGACTTTTTGACAGCCCTGTCTTTAATAGAAGCCAAAGTTTGACCCTCATGTAAAAAATGCCTAAACTGACTTTTTGTCAGTAAATTCCAAAATGACCGAATGACTAATTTGACAGATCTGGACTGTACTCAAGTCCTTCAAGTCAGTAAAAGTTATTATAACACAAAGTAAAAAATAGCCCAACTGATATGTTTGACAATTGATTGATCAACTTAAGAAGGAGAGCTGCCTCACAGCCCATAAAGTGACACACCATCTGTCATCACAATCCAAAATTTCTTGATCACCTGAACAATGTATATGACAGGTGCATTAGTAGGATAGACAACTTCAAGAAGACAAGACACCTGCACACTGTCTCGATTGCTCAGTACTGAACATATGTTCTGAAATGACAGACGTCTGTCTAAGAGATCCATGGATTTCATTGGACAGCAACACCAGGTTAAATTAAAGCTTTAGAGGGTTTTATTCTTGCTTCTATCATTATTGGATTACTATCATTGGTACATCAACATGAAACCAACCGAGATGTTTTTCACTACTTTATTTTCTTGTGTTTTCATCTTCTGTAAGTCGATCATACATGTTTGAGTAAATTCACCTGTAAGTGAACCAGTGGCTGTAGCTGTTATAACATGTAATGACGTACATACAATAGACTTGAAATAAGAGGCAGCAGAAAATGAAATACTCTAATACAGTGCAAATGCCCTTGACAGCTATTATTCATGTTTCACAAGGTCAACAAACTGAACCAATGATAATGATAAAGGTGAATCTGATCAGGCCCAATAAAACTGGCAGAGGCTTTTCATAAAGTCTTATGAGCTACAGGATAAAGGGGATTGTCTGAAAATTGTCTGATGGTTAATTTATATATATATATAATTGTATGTTTTATGAAATAAACCCACACAGGCCTGATGGAACATAAAATGGTCCTCAGAAGTGTACTAACAAGTGTTTTTGTATGTGTCATAAGGCCATAAGGACCTATTTAGACAATCTCTGTCTGAGAAATTCTTGTCCGGATTATATCCACAGGCAGCTATATCTGTCGTCTCGACTTCCGGGTGGAGAAAACCATTGTTCAGTTAGTCAGAAAAATCTAAATTTAGCCAGACAGAGAGCTGTGCAACAGTAAATGCTGCTAACAGGTTATTTCTCATTGGGTTCACAGGAAACGCAGGAAAGAGAAAATCAGGCAGCCGGATGGAGAGGCAGCGAGCTCATTTAAAGTTCCCGAGCCGGCAGCCTGAACCATACTTACTCTCGCCCCAATGGCAGGTCACTAAGGCCTTAAATAATGAGCTGCTTCCCTGTTTCTTCTGTAGAAACATATTCTTTGTATAGGTCTGCAGTGAGAGGAACTTCCAAGAAGGAAAGCGGGGCATGTGGCAGGGTGAGCTGTGAGGAAGAAAAGGAATTAATTGGGCTTTCTTTGGTAAGGAGGAGGCATTCATTTGGCCTCCATGGAAAGCAACTATATTTACACGAAAACTATAAAAAGTAACAATTAAATGTACTTGTGAGATTCAACACTTATTTGTCACAAAGCAGAATGAGGGTAAATCAAATTTACTCATTGCTAAATATTAAATAACTGTTACTGTCTTTTAAAGCCTTACCGAATAACCCACAAACTTACTTCTAGCATTTGAGTTGCAACTGTCACAATATAGAGAGACCCATCTTCTGCCTGTTTATGCCTCTCATACATATATGACACATAAATGGTAAATTGATGCTCTATCACATAAACTCTTTGTTATCTCACAGCAGAATGAGATATTGACACGTTTTGTTTTTTTTAAATGGGCCGTGGCATGACGGGAGGAGGAGGAGCAGGTGATTTAGCTGAGGCGGGAGTGTCGGGGTCTGATCGACTAAATCAGACTAAGAACGCACAAACAAGTGGAGATAACCACGAAAGATGGGTTCTCCCACCTCCTCTATTGTGTTCAGTGGCATAGATACATAAATAACAGCCCAAAGTGATAACAATGTTCAACATGATCGACATTTAGGTCATAAACTGTCCAAAATCTGGGTTATTTAAGAGGCTGGCCCATGACATATCATAAGTTGATATGTCATGGGTGATTTGCTGTCTCTTGAGAGTTCAATCTGAGTGATCAATAATGCCAATTAAAACTCATTTGTTGTTCTGAGCATTTTCCAAGGCTTCATGGCTTGACTGCACCAAAAACTAGTTCAGCGGCTGATCGGTATATAACAAAATAGTAACAGCTGTTTGTGAAAAAAAATGGCAAACATAAATAGTATCAAATGAGTGTTTTGATAAAAGGAAGATCACAAGGATTCTAACCTTCACGGCTTGTTATGTTGACCTCATTTTGCAAAGAAAAGTTAACTCTAGAAATAACAATTGCAGCTAAAACGTCAAGGTCAAACAATGAAACACTTTCGGCTTCCCTGTGACAATGCTATTATCACTTTGCATTAATGTGTTGGGAGCGCTCACAGAGTAGTTACAGATTAGTTTTGTTTTAAACGCTTATTTATCACATTAATTATATTACAGAATCCTCATTTTTCAGCTGTTGTTCTTCTATGGACTCCACACTGTCCAGTTTCTAAATACAGTAGCTGCATAAACATTGCAGTTGTTATTATTATTATTATTATTATTATTATCTTCCTTTAAATATATCTTATGCAATCTTAATAATGTTAAATATTCATGAACAATCAGTGTGATATGCAGCATAATACATCTTCTTTAATTGCACTACTAATGTGTTATGTGTATTTACATCGCCATCATTGCCATCGCTATATGTCTACAAACATATTAGAGGTAAAATGATGGCCCTCCATCTGGGCTCCATTTCTGACCTTGTGTTTATGTGTTTTAATATAATTCTGTGTTTTATTGACATGAATTATTTCTGAGCTTAATTACACTTTCTCTCCCTGATGCACAGAGATGACTCTGTGTTTAATCACTCTTACCTTTAACTGAACTTTGGAATACATCAGCTGTAAGTGTTCAGATGATGTTTTTCATCTTCTGGGTCCAGCCAAAGACACGTCACATTTATCTTGATTTACCTGGTTTAAAAACTACAAACCCTAATTAAATTGTGATCCTTATTTTACCACTGGGAGCTACTTAATTCAAGTTGATTTATGCTGCATGCTTTTCGTTAATTTCAAACCAGTCTTTATCTTGATTCATGCATTATCTTGAGGACTTTCTCTGCTTCCTGCCCCGCTCTAGTTGAGATGATTTCCGAGCCTTGCCGTCTGCAAGAGTCTGTCACATGCGGGAAGTACACAGCAGCGTGGAATTCCCACAAAGTCTGTCCACTTCCCAGACGACGTGACCCTGACCTTTGTGGAAGTCATCCAAAAACCACCCTTTCCTCCTCCTTTCGCTGACTCTCCTCCTCCCTCTCCGCTGCAGCAGAAGCACACATGGTCAGAGTCTATGTTTTGAGCTCATGAGCAACAAAAGTCTAAGTCAAAATAGAAACAACAAAACACATAATGTATTTACTGTAGAAAACACAGTTGGAGTGGCACCAGCTGGCAGCGGACAGAGAATCCACAATCTGCATATTCACCCAGCGGAGCAGGTGGCTCACCTAATGCATCGAAATGAAGACGCTCCGCCAACAGTTACCTGCTCTCTGCCGGATTAGCCCACTGTATCTCTGTATCATCAAATGTCAACTGGCCATCGAACATCTGGAGATGCAGCAGCGAGGAAGACAAATCAATTTGAACTAGTTTGCACATTAAAAAGATGAACCAGTGTATCCAGTGTATCCAGTGCTTCTGTTACATGTCTCACGTGTGTCTCACTCAGTTTTGGTACCTGCTGGCTATACTCAAGCTGAATGTATTTTAATTCGGACACACTGGCTTTTATAAATACATGCATGAGTTACATTTCGCCCATCTGGCATCAAGCTACACAGGTTTGCATTTGGAGGAGAGAAAAAAATGACTGCAAGTTGACGGGATCATATTGAGATCAACTT